>NC_091178.1:13147825-13187825 GCF_040958095.1 Procambarus clarkii
GACTTTCACAATCATGTAAATCTAGATGGCTAATTCAGGCCCCACAACGACTCCTGCCAGAGAATCAACGAGCCATTTGTGCTAATGTAGTGGCTCGGGAGCCCCACCCTCACTCCGTTTTCACCACACGTTCTCACCTCAGACGGGGAGACTACTCCAGCTCTTGCCTCGTTCACCCTCCTCACGACAAGGACGTGATCTGCCTAAACTCCTCCACAAGTTGGTCGCCTCAATAAAAATAATTTCATTATTCCCAATATACACAGAGGCGTGAGCAAACCCTCCCTCTACAAGATAAATAACAATAAATTCAACATAAATAAATAGAATTCAAAATGATGGTCATTTTCAGAATTTAATCGTGTGGGAATATACACACGTGCCCAGATCGTAGGAATAGTTACCATCTCAAACGACCATCAACCACCGGTGGGAGGTATTTAAAGATCGGATTGCCCTCAGTAGCTATGAAACTACTTGCTGGGGAATAGCTTTTCCAGCCCACGGTGTGGGGGCGTGTGTCGGTGCCTGATAACACCACCACCACCACCGGCTTGTAACTCAAACTAAACTTTGTTAATATTTTGAGTTGAAGTTGATTGAATGGCGAACTGTCTAACCACTTGCGCAAGTTAGCACCCTGGCTTATTGACACCCCCCCCCCCTTCCTCGTCCGTCACCCCCCCTTCCTCGTCCGTCACCCCCCCCCCTTCCTCGTCCGTCACCCCCCCTTCCTCGTCCTCGTGGTTCCTCGTCCTCACCCCATCGTACACTAGGTTATGTAGGGTCGTCCTCCCGTCCACCCCCCGCCTTCCACTCCATTTATGACTTCTTTCGTCCGTCTCTGACACTGTGAGTCAGAGGGAGCCACACTGTGAGTCAGAGGGAGCCACACTGTGAGTCAGAGGGAGCCACACTGTGAGTCAGAGGGAGCCACACTGTGAGTCAGAGGGAGCCACACTGTGAGTCAGAGGGAGCCACACTGTGAGTCAGAGGGAGCCACACTGTGAGTCAGAGGGAGCCACGGCTATCTGACCCCAAGTGAGTCATCACCTCCCCTCTTACAAAGCTACTCACCACCATATTGATCTCCATCCTGGGATTTCCCCTCAACATTATCGACCTAGACAACCTGGCGGAGTGATGCCAGGCTCAGCGACTGGAGTGAACGACATGGAAGAAAATGCAGAATAGAACCAGTGAAGTGCATGGGTGCCATAGGCACAATCAGAGAACACTGTGTAAACATCAGAGGTCCACGGTTGTTCAACGTCCTCCCAGCGAGCATAAGAAATATTGCCGGAACACGCAGCCGGATAGCGCGCAGGACTCGTAATTCTGTGGCGCGGGTTCGATTCCCGCACGAGGCAGAAACAAATGGGCAAAGTTTCTTTCACCCTGAATGCCCCTGTTACCTAGCAGTAAATAGGTACCTGGGAGTTAGTCAGCTGTCACGGGCTGCTTCCTGGGGGTGGAGGCCTGGTCGAGGACCGGGCCGCGGGGACACTAAAGCCCCGAAATCATCTCAAGATAACCTCAAGAAGATAACAACCGTGGACATCTTCAAGAGATAACTAGATTGTTTTCTTCAAGGAGTGCCGGACCAATCAGGCTGTGTGTGGATATGTGGGCTTGTGGGCGGCTACAAGCAACAGCCTATTGGACTAAGCTCTCCCGCAAGCGGGCTTGGGGAGTAGAAGAACTCCGAGAACCCCATCAAGCAGTTATCAAGCAGGATGGTTCCTAGGATCATAGCCTGGTTGGCGACGCCCTCAACAGCTGGGACTACCTCGTGCTGGGTCCAGATATCACTGTCCCCCGGCATCCCATCCTCTCGAATACTTTAATCGCATTTTGGCGCATAATTCACCCTAAGGCCAAAAACTAATAGCGGCTCGCAAAATTGACGCGATGTCCCGTTTTCTATTCACGGGTCCTCGGTTAAGTTAGATAAGGTTCTGGCAGTTTAGTACATCAGTTTAGTGACGTTGTGAATGCTCGAGAGGACGGGCTGTACCCCGAGGCTCAGTCTCTGACCTCGCTCTAAGCACCAAACAGCACCCACAGGCCGGACCAACCGGTCTGTGGTGGGGTATGTGGGCCTGCGGGCCGCTCCAAGCAACAGCCTAGTGGACCAAACTCTCACAAGTCAAGCCTGGCCTCGGGCCGGGCTTGGGGAGTAGAAGAACTCTCAGAACCCCATCAACCAGGTATCAACCAGTTTGGTGCTTACATCCTTTAGTCCAATGTAGCCAGTATAACAGTACTATCCACCCCCTGTACCCAGTATAACAGTACTATCCACCCCCTGTACCCAGTATAACAGTGCTATCCACCCCCTGTACCCCACTATACGTCCTAAAGTAAACTATCCAGTTTTTACTTGAAGACTTCCACTTTTGTCCCGGCAGTATTTCATATACTTGCTGGGAGGATTGATTGAACAACTGTGGACTTTTGATGTTCATAATGTGTTCTCTGATTGGGCGTGTGGCATCTCAACTCTTCACTGACTCTATTCTACATTTCTATCTATAACGTTCTGCTCCTTCTTAACTGGGGGCACATACATTCTCTTCATTGTATTCGTGGGTGATGGTCGGTGCAGATTCGTGCTGTCAACAGTTACCGGAGTGCCAGATGCTCACTTATTTTTCAAACGACAAAATCTTGTCCATCTACTTGACCTGGTTGGTAAAGCAACATCCTCCAAGCTTTCAGGGTTTCGATTCCCGATGGAGCAAGTAGTTGGGCATCGTTGCTTTACTCCTGCCTCATATCCCAGCTGCTGCTTTTCGTATCCCTTCCATGTGCTATATATCACGCTGGTTTACTTCTCAAGAGAGAACTTGACAAGCACCTCCGAAGGATAACTGATCAAAACAGGCTGTGACTCATACGTCAGGCTGCGAGCAGCCGCATCTAACAGCCTGGTTGACCAGTCCAGCAACCAGGAATCCTGGTCGACGACCGGGCCGCGGGGACCCTAAGCCCCGAAAACACCTCAAAGGTAACCTCAAGGTATTTAGCTCCTCCCTTTCCTTTCCCTTATTCAGGGAGAACGAATAGTGGTGCTGGCTGCTTGGATTGGACAGCTCTGATCTACTGACACGAAGATCTATATAAAGTGTTCTTCTATTACATAGATTCATAGCCTGAAAATAATTCTGGATACACCATTGTTAAATATATATACGAGGGATTAGGAGGGAAAACATTAGCGACGAATTAGAGCGACGGTCTCGCTTCATGCAGGTCGGCGTTCAATCCCCGACCGTCCAAGTGATTGAGGCACCATTCCTTCCCTCCCGTCCCATCCCAAATCCATATCCTGACCCCTTCCCAGTGCTATATAGTCGTAATGGCTTGGCGCTTTCCCTTGATAATTCCTTCCTTCAAACGTGTTATATTGACGCTCCGGAAGAAGGTGGCTCAAGATTTTCATATTGGGTTAATCTTGTTTTCTCGTTGGCGAGAGGAACGCCTCTCTCCTGATCAGAATAAATTTGATCTAGCCACAGGGTTGCTGTTTCTGATGTTGTGAATGTTGCATGTAAACAGAGAGCATGTCGACGGTGTTAGACATGAAGTGGCTTAAACAGTAGTGCCTTGAGGCATGACGTTGTGGTTTGTAGTAGTACTACAACCACCACCATCACATGGGTGATATTGTGGGTGAAAGTTGATGGGGCTGAGTTGTGGTTGTGATGTTTGGCTTGATGTCATAACATGCTGTATGATTTCGATGGAGATCGGACACCAGCAGGTTATCCGACTGGCTGGCTGGCTGGCTGGCTGGCTGGCTGGCTGGCTGGCTGGCTGGCTGGCGGGCTGGCGGGCTGGCTGGCTGGCTGGCGTGCCCGCCTCTTGCCCTCTGTTGGATGCTGGAGCCAGCAGGGGGAAGAGGGCCCCCCTCCGCAATGCACAAGTTGGTCTCCATGCTCACTGGTTTACCGTGCCTTTTATTTCCCACTCTCGAGAAATTTAGAATTTTGTGAGAGTCGTGCATTTATCTTGGCAGATATTGGGCCGGTGAGCAGGAGCCTTAACTTAACCAGCGCCCCGGAATAACAGAGAGAGACAACCTTCGCCCGGTTGCCCACCACCTTCCCTCGGACCTCTTGAAACTAACTTGTGTCGTTTTATTTTGTATCCTTGTGTGGCATTTTGTGTCTTGTGAGGCCAGAACGATCACCTGCACCCGTTCCAACTTCAGATATGACCGGTTAATGAGCACGAGCTAATGGCCTCGTTGCAGTGCCAGTCACTTACTGTTCAAGGGGGATTGCTTTTGTGTTTTCAGCTTAAAACTCAGGTTCGTGTATTTAAAGAGAAAACAGTAGAGAGAAAATACAGCAACGAAGGCGGAGCTGTGTATGGTTAATACAAAGTATTAAGCTTTAAATGATATATGTGAAAAGTGATATGACTCGCGACCCCCTGCTTCAATTGTTTGTTTGTTTAGTAAATTTGTTGTCACTGAGAAATGTTCCTCGTGACAGAGGATTAATACCTGCTTGATGGGGTTCTGGGAGTTCTTCTACTCCCTAAGCCCGGCCCGAGGCCAGGCTTGGGGTTACCTTGAGGTTACCTTGAGGTGCTTCCGGAGCTTAGTGTCCCCGCGGCCCGGTCGTCGACCAGGCCTCCTGGTTGCTGGACTGATCAATCAGGCTGTTAGACGTGGCTGCTCGCAGCCTGACGTATGAGTCACAGCCTGGTTGATCAGGTATCCTTTGGAGGTGCTTATCCAGTTCTCTCTTGAACACTTGGGGTTGCTATCGATTTCTCGTCATTTGGACAATATTGTTAGCCAGTCGGACACGGCTGGTGATTCTTGCGGACAAGTGAGTTGTAAAGGCTTTTACAGTGGTGGTTGCTGGAGGCGGCACCCAAGGAGGAGTGTAGTGGTTATTTACCGCCACGGGCTGTGTTCGCTGCTCCTCACCAAGCTTCTACAAATTATTATTATTTGTTTTTCGTTGAGGGCGGGTTAGTATTGGTGAGAACCGATAGGGCGACGGCTCCCCCTAACGCTGCCCGAGGCCTCGTGTCCCCACCAGCAGCAGCAGCAGCAGCAGCAGCAGCAGCAGCATGAGGGCCTCGTGTCTAGGCTGTCATTTTCCCTGCAACAAATAAATCTTGCCAAATTGCTTCCTTTCTTTGTCGTCCTTTAAATGCTTGTCGTCCAGTGCGATTAGAGTTGTTTCTCCGATCCATAATTAGTGTGGGGGTGATTATGGGGGATTATGGCGAAGTGTGAGGGAGGTGGGTGAGGGGGAGAGTGTGGGAGGCGGGTGTGGGGGAGAGTGAGGGAGGCGGTTGTGGGGGAGAGTGAGGGAGGCGGTTGTGGGGGGAGAGTGTGGGAGGCGGTTGTGGGGGAGAGTGTGGGAGGTGGGTGTGGGGGAGAGTGAGGGAGGCGGTTGTGGGGGAGAGTGAGGGAGGCGGTTGTGGGGGAGAGTGTGGGAAGCGGTTGTGGGGGAGAGTGAGGGAGGTGGTTGTGGGGGAGAGTGAGGGAGGCGGTTGTGGGGGAGAGTGAGGGAGGCGGTTGTGGGGGAGAGTGTAGGAGGTGGGTGTGGGGGAGAGTGTGGGAGGCGGTTGTGGGGGAGAGTGTGGGAGGCGGTTGTGGGGGAGAGTGTGAGAGGTGGGTGTGGGGGAGAGTGTGGGAGGTGGTTGCGGGAGAGTGTGGGAGGTGGGTGTGGGGGAGAGTGTGGGAGGTGGGTGTGGGGGAGAGTGTGGGAGGCGGGTGTGGGGGGAGAGTGTGGGGGGTGGGTGTGGGGCGAGAGTGGGAGGGGGGGATGTTGTTCAGTGCAGCATACTCACTCTGTCATTGCCTCAACATCCTCCTCATTATCTGTGTGTACCACACAGGGAGTGAGCCAGGGAGGAAGTTATTCATATTATGAGAACGTAGTAACTGCGTCAACGCATCGACGACGACGCATGGACATCGACGCTTTCTCCAGGCAGAGAAAGTGCGTACACTTCCAGTGCTCAAATTCGTAAAATCAATCAATGTGCGGGTGTATATCCCCCCCCCCCCAAGCGTGCGGGTGTATATCCTCCCCCCCCAAGCGTGTGGGTGTATATCCACCCACTCAGCGTGTGGGTGTATACTCCAGCGTGTGGGTGTATATCCACCCACTCAGCGTGCGGATGTGTTTATGTCGCATCACCGGGGGCGGGGGGACGGGCGGCGGGCGGGAGAGGGGTGGACGCGTACCCTCTGAACCAAACTCCGCCATCATTAATAATGCGCACTACCTCTCATCCCTCCCCTCACCCACCCTCACAACCATTCACCCCCCTCCCCTCAGACCCCTCTACCTCCCAGACCCCTTCTCTACCTCCCCAGACCCCTTCTCTTCCTCCCCAGACCCCCTCTGTTCCTCCCCAGACCCCCTCTGTTCCTCCCCAGACCCCTCTGTTCCTCCCCAGACCCCTCTGTTCCTCCCCAGAACCCCTCTCCTTCCGCCAGGCCCTCCTCTCTTCCCTAAGACCTCTCTTCCCTCGCGAACTCCATCTCTCCCCCCCCCCTCTAGACCCCCCGCCTCCTCCCAGACATATCTCCCCTCCCCCCCCTCCCCCTCCCGTGTACCGCCTGCGGCGTTCTGTTGTTAAGCATAACCCAATTTCCTGTACTTTAATTTGATGCTCTGCAATGCACCATGATAGCCAAATGGTGTTGCGTTTGGGTTAAAAAAATCAAACGGAAATAAATCTGTTTCGCTCTGAAATGTCGGGTAACGTCGCATCTCGAGGCGCGCATTTCTGAACATGTAAAGTGAATTAAATGATAATACTCTTGAGAAATGTCCGCGTGTGGTGCCTCTGGTGCCTCCTGAAAATTCAAGGGGCTCAAGAAGTCACATTTGGCGGTTAATTGGATTTGAGGAGGTGATGGCTATGGGGGGTGTGGGGGGCGGCGCTGGGTGTGGGGTGGGGGGGCGGCGCATGGGTGAGGAACCAGAGGTCACTGGGGACGATGGGCTGTGCAAGAGGTCACTGAGGCTAGCGAAGGAGTGGGGGTCACTGCGTATGGTGAGGAGGCTCTTGTAGCCAGGGAACTCTATACCCAATGTGTTGCAATAAGGAAATGGGAGTTTCAACGCGTGTGTCAAGTTGTAACGCAATTTCTGTTTTTGTAGCCGTGTGGCATTAGGAGCCGTGGCGTCACACTGAGCATTTCCGCCATGCAATGTGTTCATCTTTCTCCCTCTCTCTCTCCCTCTCCCGCACATGCCTCGGAGCTTGCGGAAACAAATATATATGTCCCAATAATATATTCCGAGTACTTGTACTCCAGAGCCAGCAGTCTTCAATTTACACAACCACTACGAAACCTGAACATCTGTCGTCAATCATGGTGGCTTTGTTTACATTTATTAGACAGTGTATGAGCTGCAAAGCACTAATAGATCAAAACAATTCGCTGCTAATTCGACTTGTTCTGTTGTACCTCCCCAGCCCGTCCTCCAAACAAAGACCCAAAAGTGATTCCATGCACCGGCCAAACCCCCAGGTGTTTAGGAATGAAAAACGGTTTACACACGACTCTCAACTGATTTCGTTCGAACACTTCCGGAACAAGTGCTTCACTGACGAATTTTGTTCGAACCACAACGCTGTAAATGCTTCACCCACGTACTACAAACACAAATAATCGCCAACAGAACCTAAACACCTAACCTAACCTATGCCTATATATGCACAATATGCTAATATATTATAATATTAATTTATATTTGAGAAAATTCCTGTTTTGAATGAACAACATATTAAAATTAATGAATGCGTCTGTGGGGTCGACCGCTGGATGTAATGGACTTGAGTCGAGGACAGGTTGACCTGCCAAATGATGTCAACTCGTTCCCACACCGCTTCACAAACCACTGGTTGTTACTCACCAGTTCAATGCTAGCATTACTGTTCTTAATCTTTCTCATAATTGTCTTTAACAATGAACTGGGCTGTGAAGAGAAGATCCTACGTTTCTGACGGAGAACAGGATAATTCGGGTAATTCACAATCAACTTGAGAATGGTCCAGGACGGACCGAAACATCGTCGTCCCTTCACTTTCTAGTGTGTGGTCTGGTCAACAACAGGGTAATTAGTCGGTGTGTTTGAACACACACTTCGCCTAATCTGTTTTCTCACCAAATATGTCAGATTATTTTCGAAATCGACCAATCCGTTTAAACGTGAAACATATTAATCAAAATTAAAACACTGTAATATTAACTTTTTTCCATGAATCGGCCTCGATAGGTTAGATGGGTTGCTTGCGTTCCCACACGTCTGGTTAGTTTTTTCTTTACAGTGTGGCATGGTGATAGGACAGACTGCTGGCCCAGATGTTAATCTTTTATTTACATTTTTATTTTGCGCCCACCGCCTCGGCCTGATTGGGCCATGTGGTAGCAGTGATTAGTGGCTCGTTGTTTGTGTTATGGAGGACGAGGGGAAGGGGCACTCTATATTCCGGTTACCTGCTTGATACCTGCTTGATGGGGTTCTGGGAGTTGTTCTACTCCTCAAGCCCGGTCCGAGGCCTGACTTGACTTGTGAGAGCTTGGTCCACCAGGCTTGACTTGGGAGAGCTTGGTCCGCCAGGCTTGACTTGTGAGAGTTCGGTCCACCAGGCTGTTGCTTAGAGCGGCCCGCAGGCCCACATACCCACCACAGCCCGGTTAGTCCGGCACTTATTGGTACCTTTCGTTGGTACTAAGGATTAACGTCTTCCCGGGCTCTGACCAGGCCTCCTGGTTACTGGTCTGGTCAACCAGGCCGTCAGACGCAGCTGTTCGCAACTTGACACATGAATTACAGCCTGGTTGATCAGGTATCATTTGGCGGTGTTTTATCAAGTTCTCTTTGGAACTCTGTGGCTTATATTTAGAGGAAGTGTTGAAACGTCTTGGGGCCCCATGATGTTGATAGACTTTTCTCGGCGCAGTAATCGCTCCTCCGGGATTACGGTACGGTAGTTAATTTGCGTTGTTGTTGTATCTGGGCTGTGATAGCGGGTGATCAGTGACTTGTAGGTGGCACAAGGCACCTACAAGTCAGATTTTATTAATAATAAAATAATAAAATTATAATAAAATAATAATAAAATAATTATTATTAATAATAAAATAATTATTAATAATAATAAAATCATTCAGATTTTATGAATGGTTCGATACTGACGAACCATTAATAGATAGTTTTTATTATGGTTACCCTTTTAGTTATTGTGTGTGTCCTCGGAGGGGAATATTTGTATATTATGTAAAGTAGGAGCAGATAACTGAATTATCATAATTCTCAGAATTTTTACATGATTTCGATTCACGTAAATGTTACAGGTTCCATTCAGGTTTTCTAGAATTCATGTTTATCATCGTCCCTCCTTATTGGAAGGGCAACGTTGGCTTCCGTTTTCTCTGATGTTATCAAGTGTTTTAGAAAACGACTCTTCTTTTAGGACAAACTATGAAGAAACATAGTAAAACTCTACCTGCAAAATCCATGCTGAATTCCCTGTTTTTTTTATCAGCATACATATATAACTTTGGATTGGGGGAGATATTATATATCTAGATATATTGCATGAAATATATTACCGTTTTATTGTATCGTAGCTTAAGTTGGTAGTAGTGTATGCTGTTCTGAATACAGTATTGACGAACAGGACGACACTACAATATTCTATGTGTATTTATAGTTAAATGTGGATCAGGAGGTACTTTAGTGAGCTGGTGACCTTATCTTGACCTTGAGGTTACCTTCAGGTGCTTCCGGGGCTTAGCGTCCCCGCGGCTCGGTTGTCGACCAGGCCGTGGTCGACGACCGATTTAGGCTCTTTAGTTGGTCTTATTAGTCGGTCGGCCCTTTAGTCGGTCGGTCCTTTAGTTGGTGAATCAGCGGTGAGCAGCTGCAAATTATATTTGGAGTAATTGTAAATAAAGAAATAGATGGGTAATTCAGTGAAATGTTAGATAAATTAAGATAAATGAATAATTTCTTTGGACGATACTTGTGGCCTGCTATGTTTCCTCACGCACCTTTTTATGGCCCCTCATGGTCCATAAGATGGGCCTCAGGGGCCCCTTTTGAGTACCCCTCCCCCCCCTAATTCAGTACCCCTCCCCCCCCTAATTCAGTACCCCTCCCCCCCCCCTAATTCGATACAACTCTTTAAATATGATAAGGAACACGAATAATAAAATAGTTACTGCATTGAACTGATTATGGACGAAAGGCGGCGCTAAAGAACAGATACTCGACCCTGCAAGCTCAATTAGGTGAGTACAGCTAAATGAACGTGTATACACACACACACACACACACACACACACACACACACACACACACACACACACACACACACACACACACACACACACACACACACACACACACACACACAGGTGGAAGCTGAGTACCCAAATGAGCCACAGAGACGTTAGAAAGAACTTTTTCAGTGTCAGAGTAGTTAGTAAATGGAATGCACTAGGAAGTGATGTGGTGGAGGCTGACTCCATACACAGTTTCAAATGTAAATATGATAGAGCCCAGTAGGCTCAGGAATCTGTACACCAGTTGATTGACGGTTGAGAGGCGGGACCAAAGAGCCAAAGCTCAACCCCCGCAAGCACAATTAGGTGAGTACAATTAGGTGAGTACACACACACACACACACACACACACACACACACAGGACCAAAGAGCTTGAGCCCAACCCCTGCAAGCACAACTTGGTGAGTACTCGATCAGGCCAACATTTTGTTACACATCCACAGGAAGCAGCCCGTAGCAGCTGTCTAACTCCCAGGTACCTATTTACTGCAACAGGGGCATTAGGGTGAAAGAAACATTTTGCCCATTTGTCTCCGCCGCCTCCGGGAATTGAACCCGGAACCTCAGGACTACGAATCCGAAGCGCTGTCCACTCTGCTCTCAGGCGCCCTACTGGGCCCTACTGGTACAAGCACTACTGATACTGGCGCCCTACTGTTGCATAGTACTTCTGGCTGTTTGGATTCGAATCCTTCTGGGGGTTATATATATATATATAAAATTTATTTATAATATATATAATTTATTTATAATATATATGCACACACATAAATTCAAAACATGTCAGTAACACCCATTACCTTAACTTATGATATTAAACATTCAGGTTTTGGTTAATGGTGTAGCGAAGATTACCAGGCGAGTGTTGCCCTGAGGTCATCAGTAGTGCTATTGGCTCGTGTCACACGCACCTGCTGCCACCTCGTTATCACCCGACATGGTAATTGTTTGCCTGCGACAATTACCTGGCACTGTGGTGCAGGTCCCGGTGTCAGGGTGGTGGGCGAGAACAGGGTGGTGGGGGACAGGGTGGTGGGGGAAAGGGTGAGGAGGGTAGGGGAAGATGCACCGCTCGCAGGGATGAAAGTAAAAAGCCCGGGAGAGGCAACTGTGAAGAGAGAGGCGTCTGGCCGGCTCCTCTGCCTTTGTTCCGGACAAGTAAACAGTGGGGGTCATGCCGGACGGGGGCGGCCCTGACACGACTTTCCCAACTCTTGGCTTCTCATCGCTACAGATTGGCTGTCACGAGTCTGCTACAGCGGTTACCTTACCTACCTTGCGGTCACCTTGCAGTGATTCCGGTCCCCGCGGACCGGTCTCTGTGCAGGCTTCCTGGCTGATGGTTTGGTCATCTAGACTCTTGGACTCACAGCCTGGTTGATCAGGTATTCTTTGGGTGTGTTTATGGAGTTTTCTTTTGAACACTGTGAGCGGCCGGGCAGATATACCCTTTACGTGTAGCGGGAAAGTGTTGAACAGTCTTTGGACCTTTGTTTTAATATTCAGACCCTACAAGACAGGGCCAAATTTAAATGAGGAAAGAAAAATAAGAAGTCTGTCAAAAGATTGGTCTTGAGCTGGGACGGTCGGAACATGAGAGCCTAAGAAACCTGGAACCATACAACACCGAAGGTAAGAGGGAACATGGAGACGAGGTTACTTAAGATGGAGGGGTTGAGAAGGAGAAATCTAAGTAGGAGTGAGAATGAGCAGGAGCCATGTACACAGTTCCATCAGTAGGGTTCAGTAGAGAAAGATAGGGAGCCATTACAGTACAGTTCTGACAACGGAAAAGGGATGAAACCTGGTTCTGTTAGCAGAAGCACAAAATACACACACGCGTGCACACAGTGTGCTGTGATATTTGCTTGGACCTGTGTGTGTGTGTGTGTGTGTGTGTGTGTGTGTGTGTGTGTGTGTGTGTGTGTGTGTGTGTGTGTGTGTGTGTGTGTGTATGTGTGTGTTCCTCCTAGATGTGATTGCGGGAGTTGAATTTCATCTGTTAGGTTTCATCTCACTGTGGAAACCGTGTGTGTTGTCACCCCAACATTCCTGTGTATGAAGTTTGTCTGCATTGCTTTATTCCCCTAATAAATCCAGTTTCTTTACTTCAGCAATAACGAAAAGTTAACATTCCTGGGACTCAATTAGCTCCCTATAGTTTCCATCTGTGTTCTTTGTTCGTGTCCTTGTAACATCCCTCTGTTCTTGTCTGTCCTGTAAAGTGTCCAGCGTATTTTGCATGTGGTGTTCATATTTTTCATGTGTCTCTGTTCTTTCAATAATGTAAGGTTGAGCTCTAGCCTCGTAACTAACGGATTCGGACTCGGATTCGGATCAACCAGGTATCAACCAGGACTAACGGAGGTGGTTCCTTTTCAGTGACTCTCCTGCATCCTGTCAATATTTGCAATACATTACATTTACTGGTGATAAATATAAGTAACCGTAACTCTTGCCTTGTTTTTGGTTGGGAGTGGCGGGTTACTCAGCTATATTTTTCCTCCCATCGCTACTCGGTAACTCAGCATCAACGGCAAACTTGGATGTATAGAATACTCTTCCCCCCTCGGTTAGAATTAATACGCAGGGCTGTGTATACTCTGTTGTTAGGCCATTGGTATAGATGAGGAATAGTATTACTGTGACGCCATATTCTGGTGTTATGACTGTGAGACAGCTGTGACGGAGGGTGTGACACAGCTGTGACACAGGGTGTGACACAGGGTGTGACACAGGGTGTGACACAGACAAGGTCGCGTGGAGAGAGGTGGTCACCAGCCTCATATGGTTCGCATTACATGTTGTTGACGCGTCCTAACAAGCTTCAGCTAGGACGCTGACAATGCCTGTGTTTACATTTCATGATCACTCCGAAAGGACAATCAAATATACACTGGAGAAGACACACACACATTCTCTCGCTGATGTTCACTCGGGCCCAGACATACAAGCACTCAAGCACGCACGCTCGGGCGCACACACGCAAGCACAAGCAAGACAGAGAGTTGCAGAGCATCAGCGCCACAACACCAGACCGGTCTGTTCATTATCAGGCTCTTGCCTGGGTATAAATTTTGGAAATAATATATACTATGTGTGGGTACCTGGGTGTGGCCCAAGTGTGTTGACACCCTCCCGTCCCTCTGCTTCTAATCTTCCCCTCCCATGTCTCACCTCTCACCTCTCTCAGCCCGTCTCTTTCAACATGCCACTCTCCTTCCCTCTCCCTCCTCCCATCCTCCCGCTCAAACTGTCATGACAAGTAAATTAAATGTCTTAAAAAAATGTTGTTGATAGTCTTTTAATAAATTTGGTATTTTAATGGTGTTTTCGTCCTTTTTTCAGGTAGGTTGGTGTAGAGCAACAGAGCCATCATCAGCCCAGCCGGCGATGTGTGGGGCTCCCGGCCTCAGCTAGCGTGAGACCGAGCAGCGGCGTCTTAACAGCCTGGGGGCCAGATTCACGAAGCAGGTACGCAAGTACTTACGAACGTGTACATCTTTCCTCAATCTTTGACGGCTTTGGTTACATTAATTAAACAGTTTACAAGCATGAAAACTTGCCAATCAACTGTTGTTATTGTTATAAACAGCCTCCTGGTGCTTCGGAGCTCATTAACTGTTCAATAATTGTAAACAAAGCCGCCAAAGATTGAGAAAAGATGTACAGGTTCGTAAGTGCTTGCGTAACTGCTTCGTGAATCTGGCTCCTGGTTGATCAAACCACCAATCAGGCTGCCTGATCAGAGACCGGGGCCCCGGGGACATCGATTCCCGGAACCAGCAAACAGGTAAGTAGGTAAGCTCATCAGCATTCAATCCTGGTGATTCTGTCATGCAGTTTCTTAAACTGTGAAAGGAAGCTTTTACGACCAAAGTCTTCTGTTCGGGCCACTTGGTTTCGCCCTTATTGCATACGATTACTTTCTTAATTGTCTAACTTGACCTTCCGGTCTTGCCCCTCAGTATCTTGTATACTGTGATCATATCTCTACTGATCTTTCTCTCTCGATGGTTAAGTTCCCGTAGCTTGTCTTCAATACTCATTGAACTTGTAGCAAATCTCTAGAATCTCTTGACCATCTTTAGCTTCACATTGTCATGGGGGGGGGGGGGTGTGCCATGTTGGTGCTCCGCGCTCTGCTTGCGGGGATTGAGCTCTTGCTCCTGGCCTCATTCCTCTCGTGGTTTGAATATTAATATTTTAATAAGTTTATTAGTGTATTTAACATTAATGTCCTTCAGAGAAACTTTTCAAAAAGTGTTCGAACGTCATAAGTTGAGTCGTGTACTCACCTAGTTTTAGTCACCTAATTGTGTTTGCGGGGGTTGAGCTCAGGCTCTTTGGTCCCGCCTCTCAACCGTCAATCAACAGGTAGGTTTCACACACACACACACACACACACACACACACACACACACACACACACACACACACACACACACACACACACACACACTCTCGTGTGTGTGTGTGTGTGTAAACCGTTTTTCATCCATAAACACGGGGTTTGGCGGCTTGATTAACGAGCCTTTGTTGATGAGGACGGGTTGCTTTTTTTGCGCCCGTGTTTACTTGTCCAGTTGTGCTTGCAGTGAACGACTATCAGTAGTTCAATGCAGTGACTCACTCACTCACTTTCAATATATTTTCATTTAGAAATGTGAACCGAATTGGCTTCGACAACCTCCTCATCTAGTCCATTCGCTTCATTCAGGGCTTGGCTTGGGGAGTAGAAGAACTCCCAGAACCCCATCAAGTAGGTCGGAGTTCAATCCCCGACCGTTAAAATTTGTTAAACACAATTCCCCCCCCCCCTCCACGTTTATATCCGAAATCCTTATTATGTTCCATTTCAGGCGGTGGCTTGGCGCTTTCTCCTGATACTTCTTGATAGAAGAAGTATCAATAGTTCAATATCAAGTTCTTGTCAATATATCTGTGTTTTCAGTTTACAATTGTATCCTCATTCGTTTTACTGTTCTTCACTTTGAACATTGCTTCTATATCTGCTATGTCAATCACCAATAGTCATCGGCAGATAAGTTAGTATTTTGTACGTCGTTATCATGTGTGCCCAATGCCTTCATTTTTCCATTGTAATGAGATCTAGTTCTTTGTCTTTCTTGTAGTTCAGTTCCCTTAGTTGTGTGTGTGTGTGTGTATTCACCTAGTTGTATTCACCTAGTTGTGCTTGCGGGGGTTTAGCTCTGCTCTTTCGGCCCGCCTTTCAACTGTCAATCAACTGTTTCTACTACTACTTCTACTACTACTATTTTCCCCCCCCCCACACCACACACACAACAGGATGCAGCCCGTGACAGTTGACTAACTCCCAGGTACCTATTTACTGCTAGGTAACAGGGAGCATAGGATGAAAGAAACTCTGCCCATCGTTTCTCGTCGGCGCCCGAGATCGAACCCGGGACCACAGGATTACGTGTCCAACGTGCTGTTCGCTCGGCCACCGGCTCCATTATCTTGTGTGTGTGTGTGCGCGCGCTTGCGTGCGTGTGTGTGTGTGCGCGCGCTTGCGTGCGTGTGTGTGTGTGCGCGCGCGCTTGCGTGCGTGTGTGTGTGTGTGTGTGTGTGTGTGTGTGTGTGTGTGTGTGTGTGTGTGTGTGTGTGCGCGTGTGTGTGTGCGCGTGTGTGTGTGTATGTGTGCGCGTGTGTGCGTGACAGGCTGTAATCCAGCACGGGGATGGAGGGAAAAGTCAAGGCCAGGGTCCACTACTGCACGAGCCCCGCTCCTGTGCCAGGGAAGTCCACTACGGGCTCACCATAGCCCGTGCTACTTGAAACTTTTGTTCTGAGTTGCTGAATCTAAAACTACTACTACTGCACGAGCCTAGGAGCCTTCTGGCCTAGTCTCCTGGTGTGGTGAGGTGGTCGTGGGTGGAGGCTTGGGGGATACATCTCCCGGGATGACGTCTCTAAACTCTCGGTGTGTGACCAAGCATCACCCCGGACACGGGGCTGCAAGGACGAAAATCCTGCATATTACTTACCCAAGAAAGCCCTTAAAGGTTATGAGAGGCTAAACTTAATATCTCTGCATTTGGACGAGAGAACATTGACGCAAGCGTGACTGGGTCAAGACTGATGATCTGTAGTTAGGTAACGGATGAGGCGACCTTATATCTGATGTGGTATAGAACTGTCTTTTCCCCCCGCGCTTTCATGCAGGGTGAATATTGATGGACGGCGTCTTAAGATTGGCCAATTGGAGTAAATCGCCAAACTGCGCTCTGAACGAGGCAGCTGTTCGCCGTCTATTATTTCCAGGATGGTGGTGTCCATGTGTCCCCTGTGCCTGGCCTGGTCCACGTGGACTCCCTCTCTCTCCTCTTCCCTTCCCTTCCCTTCCCTTCCCTTCCCTTCCCTTCCCTTCCCTTCCCTTCCCTCCCCTCCCCTCCCCTCCCCTCCCCTCCCCTCCCCTTCCCTTCCCTTCCCTTTCCTTCCCTTCCCTTTCTTTCCCTTCCCTTCTTCCCCCTCCCTTCTTCTCCCTCCCTCCCTCCTTCCCCTCCCTCTTTCCCCTCCCTCCTTCCCCTCTCTCCTTCTCCCTCCCTTCCTTCCCCCCTTCCTTCTCCCCTTCTTCTTTTCCCCCTTCTTCCTTTCCCCCTTCTTCCTTTCCCCCTACTTCCTCCCCCCTTCTTCCTCCCCCCCTCTGGAGACTCCTACCTTGCGATAATTCGTATACATTGTCCTTCATTATCATAATCGTAATTATATAAAAAACAGCCATCACTCTCCTCACCTTATCCGCTTACATTGTTCTCCGCAGAACATCACAACTGTTCAGCCTGACATTCAAGAAGCCAAGTCAGAGACCGGGCTGCAGGGACACGGATCCCCGGTACCATCTCAAGGTATAAGGTTCCACTCGGGCCCAGCTTGGAGTACCAGTACACACTTAGCTCAGTGTGTGTGGAGGTTGTCGGTGCATTGTAGGGGGAGCGAGGCATTGTAGAGGAAGCGAGGCATTGTAGAGGGAGCGAGGCATTGTAGAGGAAGCGAGGCATTGTAGAGGGAGCGAGGCATTGTAAAGGGAGCGAGGCATTGTAAAGGGAGCGAGGCATTGTAGAGGGAGCGAGGCATTGTAAAGGGAGCGGGGCATTGTATTAGTGTTCATTATTGTTCTCATTTATGAAATTGTCAGTTTCTTCTGTGTTCAGTCATGTTCTTCTCTCTTGAAGCACCGTCTCCCACGACCCTGAGAGTCGTCGAGTATGGCTTGTGAATCACCAATGTTATCCGAAGGACAGAAGACAGACCTAAGTATTTTCCATCATAAATTAATATTATGGAAATTCTCTGTGGTCCCATTGAACCTTAGTGTAGTCCTATTGAACCCTGTGTGGTCCTATTGAACCCTCGTGTGGTCCCATTGAACCCCCCTTGTGGTCCTATTGAACCCCCGTGTGGTCCCATTGAACCCTCGTGTGGTCCTATTGAACCTCGTGTGGTCCTATTGAACCCTCGTGTGGTCCTATTGAACCCCTGTGTGGTTCTATTGAACCCTCGTGTGGTCCTATTGAACTCTCGTGTGGTCCTATTGAACCCTCGTGTGGTCCTCTTGAACCCTCGTGTGGTCCTATTGAGCCCTCGTGTGGTTGGACTTCCTGTTGTCATGGAATCAAGCTCAGAGTGTAAGGGTAACCCAAATGCTAGATGCACATTGCGTTAATACATACTTAGAGTTAGGAATTCGCTCGTTACGGCGCCAGGTAAACTAATAACCATAGCTGGACATCATACCTGAATGGGTTCTGGGAGTTCTACTCCCCAAGCCCGGCCTCGGGCCAGGATTGACTTGTGATAACTTGATCTTGAAAGCTGTTGCTGAGAGCAATACGAAGGCCCACAACAACCCGGTTGGTCCGACGCTTTTTGTAGGGAAAACTCTAATCACGGCTCATCTGTCTATTTCTGCCTCTCCATAAAATCCTTGGCAAGTTTGATTCCCCTGACATCACTCTTCTTGTGTGTTTCTAATCCCGTATAGGTCGTCTGGATGATGTCTCGAAACCCCTAAAATCTCTGTAACACAGTTTCTTGCAGGATGTGCTGGACCAACCTAGTTCCAATGGTTATGTGAACCCGCGGGCCGCTTCAACCAACAGCCTTCTATATCAGGTTATCAAAAGACAAACCTGGTCTCTGTCCGGGCTTTGGGAGTAGAACTACTCCAAGAACTACTCCAAGAATCTCAAGTCGAGCCTGGCCTCGGGCCGGGCTTGGGGAGTAGAAGAACTCCCAGAACCCCATCAACCAGGTATCAACCAGGTAACCCACTCCAAGAGGTATACTGAAGGCGCTAGATAGCTTTCCGGTCTTAATGCTTTCTTCTAATTAATTAATTAATATTGCTGTTCTCACAATCGCCGTCACCAGGAGCAGGGAGGGTAATAATCCCTGCTTCTAAGACTATCCTGATGAAATTCCCAGAGAAGCTGTATTTTATTTTTCAGAAGCGAAGGGAGAAAAACTAGACATTTTCTCCGGCATAGAGACCTCAGTCGAGCTTACTCAGCATAAACTTTTGAATTCGTCGTATTATTTCTGGGGTGTGCGCCCCATACGTTGTTCCGGCGAGTTGCAGCGACACTGGCAGCGTGGCTTTGGCTTCATGTTTATGTTGGAGTTGGAGGAAGATAGCGAGGGTCATGTGAGGTCACTAGTGGTAATGATATCATGGAAGGAGGGTGGTAGGTGGTGAGGAGGAACACAGGGAGGGGAAATAAGAACACAGGGAAGGGGAAGAACACAGGGAGGGGGAAAAAGAACACGATGGAGGGGCAGGGATAACACGAGGGAGGGGGGGGGAGGTTATTTTGAGGTTATCTTGAGTTGATTTCCAGGCTTGGCGTCCCCGCGGCCCGGTCCTCGACCATGCCTCCTTTTTGTTATATCCCCCTCCCCACGAAGCAGCCTTTAGCAGCTGTCTAACTCCCAGGTACCTATTTACTGCTAGATAACAGGGACATCAGGGGAAAAGAAACATTTTGCCCATTGTCTCCACCTCCACCGGAAATCGAACCCGGAACCTCAGGACTACGAATCCGATGCGCCGTCCACCCAACTGTCAGGAGGGGGGGGGGGAGGAAGAACACGGGGAAAGGGAGAGGGACATCGGTTACCGATGTAGTAAAATGTATGTTACCGATAACGGGATGTAATCACGTAACAGGCAGCAGAGACTTGGTATGACAGGTGTCATATGCTGTCAACAACTGTCTCGCGGGCAAATACCTGTCCTGACCCAACCCGTTCTCGCACTTGCTTTAGTCAATATTAGCTTATTTAATAAGTGCATAGGTGACATATTAATTGATTGTGAATATTTTAGTTCACCTTGAAAAGCTTCATAGAAAACACCGACCTCACCTAACCTTCTTAGTATGTTAAGATAAGCATCTTATTGCTTCTTATTTACAATTATTTCTTAACCTATCAACGGGTTGCCTGACCTAGGACTTGTGCGCGTAATTAAACAGCCATCTCCATCGGCGACTTTTATTTAAATCGACACGTACTGAAGACCAAGACGAACGTCGAGGTGGTTGGGGGGGGGAGCACTGTAAACAAACAGTCACATTAATAGCAGAGTAACTCTCAAGAGCACACTCCTGAGTCTTATTTTAACGAAGGTGATGAACTGGACGGTTCGTAATGGTCTCGAGCCCCGCTTCACTCAAACCTAACCAAACCTCACATAAACCCCGCTTCACTCAGCCCACAAGCTAATCGATGTTCAGATATGCTTGGAAAACCGCCCCGGGCAGTCAATCACAAGCCTTCGTGAAGGAGAATTTACTGTTTACATCTATAGCTTGAAAGTGCTTTTTCATTCATCTTATATTTTTGTTGCAGTTCTGTTAATATTATGTCCCCCGAGATGTTGAACGATTGGTTGAATCAACGATCAACGATGTTCAGAGACTGTCAAGCCAGGCCTCGTTCCGGACTTGGGGAGTCCGGCCCGAGTACGGCTCCCAGAACCCCCCCCCCATCAAGCAGGTATCAACATCCTCCCTATAAATATCAAACTCTCTACCAACAAACTTATGTGTTGAAGGAAGAACATGATAAATACCCCCAAAGAGTTTCGTAGTAACAAGGTTCCAATGTCGGACTGCGAGCTGCAATCCCCAAAAGCCTACCGGGTCAGGCCGTGAACTAAGAGCCCTGACCGGAGACCGGCCCGTGAATCAGGAGACCTAACCGGAGACCGGTCCGTAGGGGCACTGGGTCTCCGGAAGAACCTCAAGGCAACCTACCACAAGATTTGGTCGGTCGCCCGCCACGTTAATTAGATCACTTGGTAAGCAAATGCTAGGAAAACGATGAGGTCACTGGAGTAACCACGGACTCTTGCTACAAACGGAGCGAATGTGACTTGCCGAGATTGGTGGGCTTGAGATTGCCCGCAAGTGGTGGGGCTGTAATCAGGCCCCACCACCTGCACATTGAGATTACACCCCAATCTTCATATTGTCATCTCAAGAACGCATTATACTATGCCAATAATGTAAATCATTGCCCCCATCGTTCCTGAGAGCGGGTCTGAACGTATAACTTGCCGGTCATGCCATTAAGGATGGAGTGGTCCACTGATCCCCTCTCCAATCTGCTCAACCTCGCGTTAAATTATCAACTTGGTGAGTCATGAGTGCCGGCTGCTGGAGCTTGCGGGCGGCGAGTGCCGGCTGCTGGAGCTTGCGGGCGGCGAGTGCCGGCTGCTGGAGCTTGCGGGCGGCGAGTGCCGGCTGCTGGAGCCTGCGGGCGGCGAGTGCCGGCTGCTGGAGCCTGCGGGCGGCGAGTGCCGCCTGCTGGAGCTTGCGGGCGGCGAGTGCCGGCTGCTGGAGCCTGCGGGCGGCGAGTGCCGGCTGCTGGAGCCTGCGGGCGGCGAGTGCCTGCTGCTGGAGCCTGCGGGCGGCGAGTGCCTGCTGCTGGAGCCTGCGGGCGGCGAGTGCCGGCTGCTGGAACCTGCGGGGGTTGAGCTTTTGGCTCTTTGGTCCCGCCTCTCAACTGTCAATCAACTGGTGTACAGATTCCTGAGCCTACTGGGCTCCATCAAATCCACATTTGAATCTGTGTATGGAGTCAGCCTCCACCACATCACTGCCTAATGCATCTCACTTGTTAACTACTCTGACACTGAAAAAATCTCTTTATTGTCTCTGTGGCTAATTTGGGTGCTAAATTTCCACCTGTGTGCCCCTTGTTCGTGTTCCACCAATGCTAAATAGTTTGTCTTTGTCCACCCTATCAATTTGCCTGAGAATTTTGTAGGTGGTTATCATGTCTCCCCTTATTCTTCTGTCTTCCAGGGACAGAAGTGTGTGTGTGTGTGTGTGTGTGTGTGTGTGTGTGTGTGTGTGTGTGTGTGTGTGTGTGTGTGTGTGTGTGTGTGTTTTGTTTTGTTTTGCCGGGGAGGGTGTTGTTTGTATTATTTAATTAAGTGATGCCCCTGTTTATGACACAATAATAATATCAGATTTGTTTTGTAAATTGATCTGTAACTAATGTATTTGTCTCTATTTTTTTTGTTAATTATGTCGCGAAGTTTGTTCGTATCGGGAGTGCATTTTGACGCTTGATGGGCGAGTCTGTCAACCTTCCATTACCGCTGTTTGTGTTCCTCTAATGCAGGCGGCTCTAGTTTTTCTTTGCAGTGTTTTATTGCTCTCTTCTTGTTTGGGTTGCTTGTAAGGTGACCCTATTATTGTCCTTGACAAATGGATTTTTTTTCCTTGTAAATTGGTTTCTTGTTGGAGACTTGCTGGACCCCATGCACGGTGTCCTCGCTCGTGGCTCTCTGAGTGGCTTCCTCGCACTGTGTGGGGGGAGTGTGGTCGTGTTGGAATGATACCTGGTAAGTAATATATTTTCCTCGTGTTTCTTATAATTACCTTAGTGTCCGCTGAAGGTCGAGGCTCCTATGTGTTTGAAGACCACCTCCTAAGGAGCCTCTGGTCGATCGTTTGCTAAGTTAGCAGGGGTGGGAAGGAGGCCTTGGCCGTGGCCCTTTTGGTGGTGGGTGGGGGGGTGGGGTAGTGGTGGTGGTGGGGGGTGGTGGTGGTGGGGGGGGGGTGGTGCGGGTTGTGGCGCTGCTGACGGCGATCTTGTAAATAATTATTTCAGTGTGGGCATTTGGAACCAATCCCTCTGGTACTGTTCAGGTGTAAATTGTGATGTATCATTTGCCAGCGGTCCTGGGAGGACAATTTATGGGACTTTAAACCTCCCAATAATTTAGATAGTTGTATTGAATGGACTCGAGCAGTGAAAGATTTCGACACGTTATCCAGGTCAGCAACTTCTAAAACTTTGAATGGGGCTGTTAGTGAGCAATAATATTTCACCCTATATAGCACTGGTGCCTTAAAAATTATCATCATTGATATGGTATCTCTAGTTTGAAAGGTTCTTGTTATCCAGCCAGTCATTTGTCTTACACTTGTCAGTGTGGGTGAACTATGGGTCGTTCTGACGTCACTGGAAGCTGGAGGAAGGGTTATCAAACCTGTTGGCGGTCAGGTCAGCCGTGAACCCTTGCCTGCTAGGTCACGGCCGTCTATGTGGTTGGGCACCATCCCTTCATCCCGTTCCATCCCAAAACCTTATCCTGACCCCTTCCAAGTGCTATATAGTCGTAAAGGCTTGGCTCTTTCTCCTGATAATTTCCATTCCATTTTGGTAACATGTGTAATGCTTGCTTCATGGTTATATTGGGTAACGTGAACATGTAGGTGTTGAATACCACCCGGCACGCAGGTATTGGCGGTGGTGTTGGGAAATATCGCCCCTTCATGTTCTGTGTAGACTTAACTGACATTACCTTGGGTTTTCAAAAACATTATCAGCAGCAGTTCTCGAACCCTACAACGTTGCAACGATTGGGGACCTGAAACTGACACAACAGGCAGACCATGTTTTAGGGCGCCAGATAACAGAACCTGTTCCAATTTACATCACAACGATTCTTCTGCTAATTGAGTGAAGTGTTTTGAAGAACCTCATTTAGGGTTCCTCTATATATATGTGTGTACGTGTTTTTTTTATATATGTGTTTTTATTTCATTACTTCGTGTTTTGTTCTGCCCCTATGCTCTTGTAAGTAATTATTTTAATGACAGTTCCAGACAATTCCACCAACCTTAAATGGTGCCATGAGTGGGGGGAAGGGGAGACTAGGAAACACCCAAGTGCAGGTGTTTGGATCCCACGTGTAGTTGTTGAAGTTAGAGCTCGCATGCAGGTGTTGGGGGTGATATTAGAGAAAAATATAATAGGTTGAGATAATAATAATAATATACATAGGATACAAGAAGATTGTAGGATTCATAAGTAAGGCAAGAACGATGCCACATACTTACCTTGTAGGTGTTAGGGGCTATGTTGACAGTATCTGGCCCCATGTTAAGTGCTGCATGTGTTGGGGAAACTAACACCCGCATGTAGCGGATCTGGCGGACTCTGGGTCACGTTACAGTAGGCATACTCCTTGTGCTTCCCTTATATGCTCCCAGCTATCCTTCCCTCCTTCCCAGCGACCCCTTTTCCCCCTCCCAGCGACCCCTTTTCCCCCTCCCAGCGACCCCTTTTCCCCCTCCCAGCGACCCCTTTTCCCCCTCCCAGCGACCCCTTTTCCCCCTCCCAGCGACCCCTTTTCCCCCTCCCAGCGACCCCTTTTCCCCCTCCCAGCGACCCCTTTTCCCCCCTCCCAGCGACCCCTTTTCCCCCTCCCAGCGACCCCTTTCCCCCCTCCCAGCGACCCCTTTTCCCCCTCCCAGCGACCCCTTTTCCCCTCCCAGCGACCCCTTTTCCCCTCCCAGCGACCCCTTTTCCCCTCCCAGCGACCCCTTTCCCCCCTCCCAGCGACCACTTCCCCATGTGCCTCAGGAGGGCTGGTGCCCCCGCAACGCCCGGCCTGGAGACCGGAGCCGCCCCTTGTCGTGACTGCGCAGGGAGGACTGCAGTAAAGGATAATTTTCCTGCTGATGATACCGCCGGGGCCTGGCCGGGGGCCTGGTGTTGGCCTCACACGGAACCAGTGCAGCGGGTGACGTGGCCGTGATGCAGCGGCCCACGATAATTGCCCCACAGCGGGCAGGGGAAGGTGGGGGGGTAATGGTGTGGGGGTGTTGGGGGTCTGTCTCACAATCTGACCTTGGGAGCCCTGCCTTCTCCCGCGTAATGGCGTGCGGAGTGTCACTGACTTGCTGTGTGGTCGTGGCGTAGTGTGAGGGGGTCGGGGGAGGTAGTGTGAGGTCGTGGCGTAGTGTGAGGGGTCGGGGGAGGTGCTGTGTGGTCGTGACGTAGTGTGAGGGGGTTGGGGGAGGTGGTGTGTGGTCGTGGCGTAGTGTGAGGGGGTCGAGGGAGGTGGTGTGTGGTCGTGGCGTAGTGTGAGGGGGTCCTTACCTTGAGGCTACCTTAAGGTGCTTCCGGGGCTTAGTGTCCCCGTGGCCCGGTCGTCGACCAGGCCTCCTGGTTGCTGGACTGATCAACCAGGCTGTTAGACGCGGCTGCTCGCAGCCTGACGTATGAGTCACAGCCTGGTTGATCAGGTATCCTTTGGAGGTGCTTATCCGAGGGTCGAGGGAGGTGGTGTGTGGTCGTGGCGTAGTGTGAGGGGGTCGGGGGAGGTGGTGTGTGGTCGTGGCGTAGTGTGAGGGGGTCGGGGGAGGTGGTGTGAGTTCCGGGGCGCTCCTCCTCCTCCTCCTCCTAATAATAATCGTAATTATTACATTTCTTCTCAACCTGTTAAACATTTTTTTTTTGGGGGGGGGGGGGGCTTCATTGTCCTCATTTTTGTCTTATTCCTCCTGCTCTTTATCCTTCTCTCGTTCCTCCTGTTTCTCGTCGTCTCCTTCCTTCTTTTCTCCCTTTACTTATAATTTGATTCCTTCTCATCCTATTGCTCTCCCTTCTACCATAACAAAGTTTATATGTGATGCATTATATCTGTAAAGGGATCTGGGGGCTGCGCTCTGTTTTATTGCCAACCCTCCTGGCGGGGGGGGGGGGGTTGGCTGCTCCTGCTTACTTGCTGGGGCGTACCGTTACTTGCTGGGGCGTACCGTTATTTGCTGGGGCGTACCGTTATTTGCTGGGGCGTACCGTTACTTGCTGGGGCGTACCGTTACTTGCTGGGGCGTACCGTTACTTGCTGGGGCGTACCGTTACTTGCTGGGGCGTACCGTTACTTGCTGGGGCGTACCGTTACTTGCTGGGGCGTACCGTTATTTGCTGGGGCGTACCGTTATTTGCTGGGGCGTACCGTTATTTGCTGGGGCATACCGTTACTTGCTGGGGCATTCCGTCTGTATGTCTGTCTCTCTCTGTCTGTCTGTCTCTGTGCCTCTCTGTCTCTCCCTCCCTCCCCCTTCCCTCCCCCTCCCCCCCCTCCCCCCCTCCTTCACATCCATCCGTCCTCCCTTTGTCTTTCCAATTGTTCCCTGCTGCCCGGCCTTCAAGGCTGCAACTCACTTTCTCAAGAATTAATTAAATTCTTTCTTGGCCAGCACCCAGCGCACCTGTCAGGTTTAGTCAGAATAGGGGTTGCCCATTTTTCAGTTATGCCGCAAGGTCAAGAACCCTTCTCCATGGAGCTGTGAACTTTATGGCTAGAGTTCACGTACACATTTGTTAAGAGTTTTGGCGAGGCGCTCGAGAGGCGTCTAACCTGCCCCATAAATATTGTCCAGGTTAACTCGCGGAGGCGGTGATGGAGGAGGCACCGTAGGCGTGGCAGGTGGAGGTGGGCGAGGAGGACGACGACGACCAGGAGGTAGGTAGCACTAGGTAGGTAGGAGGGGTTAAGACGACCCCCTCAAAACCGAGGGTCGTCTGGTCCCCTTCTTGTCTGCTGTTCATATTCCTTTACTTTTCATCTTCTCCCAGGGGCTCTGCTGCTTCCTGCTGCCTCCTACTTCGCCAGAGCTTCTCGTGCTTCCCTCTGGTTCGTTCAAGCTTTTCCTTCCTGTGATTTTTCATGTTTCGTAGATGGTTTATTGAGTTGAGCGATGGTTAACTAGCGCTGAACGTTGTCTTAGGGGTGTCTGCTGGTCTTCTAGTTGAGGAATCTGGTCTCGGGTGAATTGTGACGTAGATTACATTCCTGGATGTCTGCAAGTCTCTTGTTTTTGCCTGAGGTGGGTTAAAGGTCAGAGTCACAGGGTCAATATTGGCTCCTGAAGCGCTTCTGCCTAACGCCACCCCCCCCCCCACCGTGACACCCCCACCGTGACACCTCCACCGTGACACCTCCACCGTGACACCTCCACCGTGACACCCCCACCGTGACACCTAAACGTGTGGATAAATTACGGGTTTCCCACAAGCAGGTGCCACCAAGAGATATAATGTTCTACTCATTCTAATGGGAGGGAGCAGGATGAGTGGCACTCCAACGCCGGCTGCCATAAAAGTAATCCTCGATATGATTTCTCCCGAAATGCTCTTTGTTGAACACTGTAAAGCAGTAAACTGTCTCACAATACACTGAGTAAGCGAAATGTCGGCAGATACACTGTTGTAGGACCTCAGCTTCTCACCCACCGCCCGCAGTCACACACTGAGCAAAGATTGGTAATAGGAGTCCCCCTCTGGCGTTCAGGGTCATTCTCGGCAATCTAGGTCACCTTTAAGGTCAACCTCAGGTAATCAAAGACTACCTCCGGCGCTCACGATTACATCCTGGTGCTGATGGTAATTTTTTTTTTTTTTGAGTTGAAGGTTATCCCCGCGTTCTAGGTCATCCAAGGCACCCGAGAAGGTACCACCAGGCTCGGCCAGCCTTCCCCTTAGGGGCTCAAAATCTACCCTCCGTGTTCTGATTTGCCCTCGGCAGCCCCGTGATATGATTGGGGTGGTGATTGAAGGAATGATTGGTATTGATTGATTGTAATAGTAATTGACAACCTGGGCCAGGGAGTGGGGGAAGGTGAGGGAGGCGAGAGAATTCTAGTGTTGCTCTGACACCGGAAGCTTTGGAAGTAGGAAGGAAGGAAGGAAGCAAGGAAGGGAGAAAGAAGAAGGTAATACTAAGGAAGATGGAAGGCAAGGAAAGAGATGGAGTAGGAGACGTGCAGGCGTAACCCCGCCACCAGACACTACCACACCTGACTTGTTCAAAATTTTTATTACGTTCGAGGAGGGAACTGTGAGAGATTTGTTCGCCCTCACCTGCTCCACCACCTCCCCTCCACCCGTTCAGTGTTGTCTGTGGTGGCGGCTGATATATATTTAAACACGAGGTAATTATGGAGTCGTGTTAGAGCAGCAGTGTGAGGCAGCAGACGGTGGGCGGGGGGTGAGGGTGGGGGTGGGCAGGGGGTTGAGTGAGGGTGGGTTTGGGCGGGGGGGGGGGTGAGATGGGTGGTGGCTTTAAGGTGCCTAGGGGGGGGGAGAGTAATGGTAAACGCTTAGTGATGCTGGATGGAAATGGAGAAGCGTAAGGTATATACCTACCTTGTGTAGCTTCCGGGGATCAAAAGCCCCCCTCGGCCCGGTCTCCCCTCTCGGTTGGTCGTCTGGTCAATCAGGCTGTTGGACGTGGCTGCTCAAAGCCTGACGTATGAATCACACAGCTTGGTTGATTAGATATCATTTGGAGGTGTTTGTCGATATCTCAATTGAACACTGTGAGGGGTCGGCCAGTTATGCCCCTTATGTGTAGTGGAAGCGTGTTGAACAGTCTCGGACCTCTAATGTTGATAGAGTTCTCTCTAAGAGTGCCTGTTGTACCTCTGCTCTTCAACGGGGTTATTCTGCACATCCTGCCATGCCTTCTGGTCTCATGTGATGCTATTTCTGTGTTCAGATTTCGAACCAGTCCCTAATATCATCCACGTATAGATTATTATGTATCTCTCTCGCCTGCGCTCTAGAGAATAGAAATTTAGAACTTTTATTCGGTCCCAATAATGAAGATGACTTAGTGGAGATTCTAGCGGTAATGAGATTCCATGAGATTCAATTTATATCGGCAGAGTTATTTCTGCAAATCAAGAGAGATAACTATGCTCCATAAAGGGTGGCAGCGAAACAATGCCAATAAAATATAGCCTGGTAGCATTCAAGTAATAATATAATAATTATGAATGACTGCCAAGTAGTAAGATCACAAAACACATGGGCTACACAACACCTACATAACCCTGGACAACATATGTTCAGAACAGGACGCTCCTGCCTCGCACAGTTGCTGGACCACTATGACATGGCCTTAGCGCCACGGAAGGCAAGCAAAATGCTGATGTAATATACACAAATCTCGCGAAAGCGCTCTTCCATTGTGCTGTTGCACACAAAATGCGCACTAAATGAATAATTGGAAAGTAGTGTGTTAAATCATTATCGTCATATCAAATTGAACACAAAAATACAAACCAGGTATTTAAAAATAAAAATCGTAAATAAAAAATTAACTGTAATTTTCATTGCGAATTTTTGTCTAATTCTTGTATTTGGAGGACGACTCTAATGTCCGTTGGGAACAGTTTCCATTGAAAACAAGCTGATGTAAACCAAGCCATTACAATGGACCTTCCAAAACAGTACGAGGTTCAGTAAAAATAAAAATCTAAAAATCGTTCCTACGATTCTGAAAACCGAAAAGAAATGTTTTAAAAGCGGAATACAAAAGGTAATCCAACCATATCGCACAGCGAGAGGGAACTGCAAATGATTTGAAAGTAGGTAGGTCAGGTTATATTACAAACTCGTAAGGTCATAGCGCAGAATAAATAAACTATGACCGCTGCGTGAAAATCATTGATTGGATAAGAGAGGAACCTTTCAAGCAGTAAATGCTAACCAATTTTATTTTTTAAGAATAGTACACACTCGCACTTTAAACTTTGCTGAACATTTACTTCTCAATTTAAGGCTTCACAATTTATATATATATATATATATATATATATATATATATATATATATATATATATATATATATATATATATATATATATATTGTTTGTGTGTGTGTGTGTGTGTGTGTGTGTGTGTGTAGACAAGTAGTATGAACAGAGTACAGTGTCGGAATGCATTCAGTCATATATTAGAATTATTGGGAACCTTAAAATTCCTCAATAATACATTATCGGAACCCAGGCGAAATATGCCAAATAAACTTGATCTGAGAAAAATCTGAAGGGACTAGTTACATGCATATCTACTGGAATAATTCCTATCTACGGTGGGAGATACGATAGAATGGGTAAAATAGCTCCATTAAACAGTACATGTGCAGCAAGTAGATCAAGAGACAACCCTCTGAATATCAAGAGCCTTGGGGGCTTGAACTCCCTCTTCAAAAACTTGAATAAAAATTAAATATTTAAGAAATTATATACCACTGTGAATCACAACCTTTGAAGCAAGTGTGTGTGTGTGTCTCCCCGAAGGCTAAATGATTGTATTATGACCTCACTCTGCACCATTGCCCCTCACCTTCGTATTGCACAATACTGACCACACAATACTACATTGTTCAGCACGTCGCCCTCATCTTTAACTTCTATGGACCATAGCCTGCTTGCTTAACTCACAATTAAGGAAAACAATAAATATTATTATTACGTTTGAACCTTTAACTACATTAAATATACAATAAAAGCACCTGCAAGCTGTCATGACCATTGGACGCTGTTTTCTCACCCGCCGGACAAAACAACTGTGAATGTACAGTAATGAGTGTTGTGATTGATGAGGACGGTAGTGAAACGTGAAGACTGAAGCCCGTAGAGTTATTGGGTGTTGATCGCATGCCTCTGTATGACTAACCATCCTGATGGGGATGTTTAGCATCACGGAGCTAGTTCTTGACACATACTGTACTCCCCTTCATATAGTGTAGTGCAGCTGGTTCTTTACACATACTGTACTCCCTTTCTTATAATGTAGGGTAGCTAGTTCTTGATACACTCTGTACTTCCCTTCATATAGTGTAGGGTAGCTAGTTCTTGACACATACTATACTCCCCTTCATATAGTCTAGGGCAGCTGCATAACTGCTGATGCACCTAAACATAAATGTGTTAATAACAAAAAGTTATAAAGATGCCTCACGAGCATTATGTCTACACCGATGGCTCAGTCCAGCCGTCAACAGAAACGGCTACGCTTCGGTCCGTCGTTTGTTAATTTTCTGACGTGCGGTTTGGTCATCATATCTTCAACCACGTTGTGATTCGTCGTCTGCACGAGTCGAAGCTTGCACGTATGGCCCCCTAAGCCCTACGTGCTCGTGCGATTGAACTGCCGACACCTACAAGAAGGACTATATGTGGTTTTGTGGTCGGGGGTGGAGAGGTTGTCGTCACGGATATATGAATCATATCCACCACATGTTCGAGGACAAGAAGTGCGGTGGTGGAGGACTGGTGTTGGTGTCGGGTACCTTTATCCACACGCACCATCCAGCGAGGTGTTCCATTATCCACATCCCTCACGCAACTCGCCCACACATTTTGCTCGTCTTAAACAAAAAATTTCTCGCTGGTTCTTGCTGCTGGTCCACAGTTCCTATATTTTTTTTCTTTGACGGTGTGCGTTCCGTGAGGTAAATTCGTTGATGGAGTTTAAAGATAGTTTGATCCACTGATTTGTTATATACAGCTTAAAATAAGTACTGTGGCTTTGAAGGACTTATACAAGTGTCGGATATTGTTGAAGTTTAGGAGAGTGTCAACTTTAACGACGTGTCAATCAACTTTTTATATTTTGATTCAAAGTGTTGAGAAGGATTGGTCCATTTATGTTTAGAGAATAATGTTTAGTTGCTCAAGTATCTTTAAATTGGTCGACTTTGCAGGAACATGGGTATTCACCGTGTCTCCAATTTTCGTAAGGAATTATTACAATGAGAAATTTTGAAACCAATTCGTATAATATTTTCCGGGTGGAGATTATCACTTTTTTTTCAGCGTGTGTTCCAGTGCACCCAGTGTGAGGGCCAGTGTCCTCTGCGCCTTCTCCAGGTCAGCAACTTAATGGAGCAGTTAATGTGCGACAATATTTCCTCCAAGATAGTTCTAGTGTCTTGAAAAGCGTCGTCATTGTCGCGGAATGTCTTGGATTGAAAGGTTATGTTGTATAATAATTTTCTTGTGCTTGTCACAGGTTCAGTATCTTACATTTCTCAATACAGGAGCTGGACCTCTTGCACAAATCCACAAGGGCCGTGGCGAGGATTCGAACCTACGTCCGAGAGCATCCCAGACGCTGCCTTAATCGACTGAGCTACGACATGGTCCATGTCGTAGCTCGGATGTAGATTCAAATCCACGTCACGGCCCTTGTGGATTTGTTCATTAACTCTATGAGTATTAAGCTCCAAGGCTTTTTGACTCTCCCCCTCTACACACAAGGCGCATAACCGGAGACCGGCCCGCGGGGACATTGATCCTCGGGATCAACATCAGGTAGAACAGGCATGTAGTTGGGTTTTCGTGAGTTAGGCTGAAGAGCTTCCTGGTGTGTGTACTTACCTAATTGTACTCACCTAATTGTGTACAATTAGGTGTGTGTGTGTGTGTGTGTGTGTGTGTGTGTGTGTGTGTGTGTGTGTGTGTGTGTGTGTGTGTGTGTGTGTGTGTGTGAGCTGCCGAGTGGATAATTTCGGAGTAACGGGCCTAATGGCCGGTGGAGGGGATGGGTAGCTGAGTACCTGAGTGCATATTTGGGTGACTATCAGTCTGGCTGAGCTGCTGCTCGAGGCTGGCTTGGTGGATGACAAGCTTACTAGTGGGCTGAATGACTAGTGGCTTTTCGAGCCTGGCCTCGGGCCGGGCTTGGGGAGTAGAAGAACTCCCAGAACCCCATCAACCAGGTATCAACCAGTGGGAACACAAGGTGATAGGGGTGATGTGGGTGATACGGATGAGTGAGTGAGTAGTTGACTAACTGGTGCCAACACAAAATCTATTAACTAACAGCGCTAACATCGTCCATCATAAAGTCTGAACAAATTTAACACCACGTCTACATCATCCTGGCCACCATGGTTAACACACGCTCCTGCCTCTCGCAGCTGCTGCATCACTCTCAAGGGGTCTGGGCGGCGCTGGAAGACAAGCACAACGCCCACCTCTCACACACACACACACACACACACACACACACACACACACACACACACACACACACACACACACACACACACACACACACAATATTCATACCGTGATGCACACGAGCGTTCAACCATCACAAGGCGGAAGACATTAATGTCCTAATTCACGAAGACAGACGAGAAATAGTTTCAAATTCTGCCATATTGGTGTGCGAGTAAATCAGGGCTTGTACCGTATGCTCCCCGGGAGGGAAATGTGTGGTGGGCATCACTCTCCGCTGAAGCCCGCACTCCGCCTCCGGCAGCTGCCAGCACAGCATTAACGCGAGTGAGAGAAAAATGGCGACTCCATTGGCAGTGGTTGGGTTCAAGACGTTGACAAATTCCGGCCAGTTTTTACACGTTTAGAATTGTTTTCAGCCTTTTCTCGGTATGAATATAATTGTTAGGAATGAATGAAATACAGGGGATGCAGTATGATTATGTGAACACATTGAGGATTCATAATTCCCGATTTCCAGTGAATATGATATCTATATAAAATCATGTATCAGATGTCCCCCTAACTGCGTGACTTTGAGATAGCCATAGACAGTATGCCCATTCACTCTGCAACAGGCCATGATTCCTGGAATTCCACGTTCATCAATTGAAATTGAAATTGAAATAAGTTTATTGAGGTAAAATACACACAAAGGGATGAGGTAGCTCAAGCTATTCTCACCCCGTTCTGTACAACGTGTTAATACATACATAGACACATCACAAACAATAAACATATTACCAAACATTCTGAGAGATAACATACTACTTGGGAAGGAGGAAATGTATATGTTTATCAGACGTACACACAAATACTTTTATGACGTTCATCAAGAATTGTATAAAACCATCATCACAGGTCGTTAACTTTATTTTGAGATGAAGCTTAGATATTAGCGTTTTTCCCTTATATACTTAAAATAGTGGAGATAACGCCACAGCCTAAAGGAAGCAATAAAGCAACGATAAATTTCAAACCGACATCACTAACTTCACACATAAGTCTTTGAAAAAGTGCTAAGAAGTAAGATCACAAAACACACGGAATCACAGCGTCTACATAACTCTGGACAACCCAGGCGTCTGCGCCAATCAGGAGGCCTGGTTAGAGACCGGGCCACGAGGTCGTTGATCCTCGAAATCACTGTAAAATAATCGCAATGTGTGGTGTGTGGTGGGAGGTTTCCAGTGTGTGACGGGGATTTTCCAGGGCTATGAGATGTCTCACTGTTGCCCAATTGGGTATAGTTAAGGATGGCTGAAGGGGAGGGGGGGGAAATGGTGGTATACCACTAGGTACTCTTCAGGTTTACAGTGCGGTGGAGTAGGTGTTTTACGCGAAGGGATTTACACAGAGGCGTAGGTAGCCTATTGTACTAGACTACGAGACATTAATTGCGGTGAAAGTGTCGCCATATTCCGCCAGAGTGGCCGTGTTGTGGAAGGTCTCGAGCACCTGACTGGAAATGAGGCTCTGGGAACGTGTAATGTTGTTATCTGTGCCGAGGCGTATATCCTGGCGTATATTATGGCTGGTTGTTGGCGTATATTATGGCGTGTTGTTGGCGTATATTCTGGCTGGTTGTTGGCGTATATTATGGCGTGTTGTTGGCGTATATTCTGGCTTGTTGTTGGCGTATATTATGGCTTGTTGTTGGCGTATATTATGGCTTGTTGTTTGCGTATCCCAGCGCATTAATGGCGCATATCCCAGTGCACCGTTGGAGTATATCCTAGCGCATCGTTGGCGTATATCCAGGCGTGTTTTTGGCGTAGATCCTGGCTTCATGTTGGGCAAAAAATCAGTATTATGCAATGCATGTCATGCATCTGCAATGACAATATTTACTTTAAAAAAAACCCTGCACATTAGAGACATAGTCATGAAGGATTTTTACAGCTGTGTCTCGAGTCTCTATTGTTGTGAATGAACAAATTATTGTCCAGGCTTTTGTATTTCATGAAGCGCCGGTTACAGCAAGTTTTACTGAGCTGTATTGATGACAATGACGCTGCTGTATCTGCTGAAGGATAGTCTAGTGGTGGTTATTAGCATCCTGTGGTGGTCAATAGTGTTCCTTTGGTGGTCGCTGGTGTCCCTTTGGTGGTCAATACTGTCCCTTTGGTGGTCAATAGTGCCCTTGCTGGCTGCTAATGTCGCTGTGAGTTCCTAGTTCTTCTAGCCTCCGCTAGGGGTGGATCTGGCGGCCCTATGTTCCGTTGTCATTCAACGAGTTCCCTCTTGGCTGTGTTGACCAGACGATAATTTTGATCCCAGGACGGATCAACAAGATCAGCGGTGCGTATTAGCGGACCATCTTTGGCGTAACTTATATAATACTTCAAGGATTATCTTGAGAGAGAGAGAGAGAGAGAGAGAGAGAGAGACTGACTGACTTCAGGATTTTTACTGATTGTAATGTTAGTCAGGTCACCTATAGCACTGGACTGATTGGAATGCTAGTTATGGCCCTCATTCTCCTGCCTCCTATCATCCCTTACGGTATTTAGAGCATGTATTGATCCCTGCTAAGTTGCGTCATTCCTGATGGAAGGAGGTAGATTATTTCATTCCTCCTGGTATGAGGTAGATTATTTAATTCCTCCTGGTATGAGGTAGATTATTTCATTCCTGCTGATAGAGCTTCATCCTCGTGTCGAGTTTTCATCTGGGAGTTGAAGGTACTCAACGTCATTGGCTAATGGTACCTGCTTGATACCTGCTTGATGGGGTTCTGGGAGTTCTTCTCCCCAAAGAGGGGAGTAGTTCTACTTCCCCAAAATGGGAAGGGATGAGAGTCACGCGCTCATTGGCTGAGGGGCCTGAGGTAATAAAACCAACATTTATTGTCGTCTGTATAAGTCACCAGCTGCAAATCGTCCGCACGTTATGGGTCACATGATGGAAATCGATGTAAATTGAATTTACGACACCTAAACTGGAAGAATGTGGCAAACACTGTTATAGGTGTGTGTGTGTGTGTGTGTGTGTGTGTGTGTGTGTGTGTGTGTGTGTGTGTGTGTGTGTGTCTCGCAGGAAACGGTTAAATACGAATTGCCTCATTATGTCTGTCACAACTTTGTTTTAAATAAACAATCACTTGCAATGACCGGAAAATGTAATGGCCTGAACATTCTTTTCATAAAGAATGATGAGCTGATTTAATTTGATACGTGATTTAAAACAAGATATTTATAATGTATATTTGATAACGGCTACCCAACACAAGTTGTCATTCATCGATAACAATAACTCATCAACTTAAATTTTAATAAAAGACTAATTAACCGCAATCTAATAAAAAATGATTCACATAAATAATCTGAGAAGAACACCTGAGCAAACAGACTATTAGTGCCAAGAGAGAATGGTCACAGTGGCACTACAAATATGTTCAAGACACATGCCATTAAGGAAAACAAGAAAAACATGCAAATTGGAATGAGAGAAGAGCCCACTCGCCGCAGGCGAAGACGGAATATCGCGGAATTGTGATAGCACAAATCCTCTTTTTTAAGGAAATAGAAAAGTCTTACAAGACAAATCGAAAGTATTGCCTTAAAAACTGAAAGCAACAAATATTGACAATTAAAATTAATTCACGAGAATGACACCAACTTCTGCTCCAGATGTTAGTCTGACTTAACAGGATTTCAAGAAATCCAAAGACAACATTTCCATGCCACTTCGTTTCACACTGAAACACCTTAAATTCTATATGAATCGAGAATAGACAAAATAAAAACTTTAACGGGCTTTAAACATTTTGTGGAGACTAAGAAGTCTAAATACCGATGACATCTCTGGAACATTAACGCAACTCCACAAAAGGGGACAACACATTACCGCCACTCCACAAAAGAGGACAACACATTACCGCAACTCCACAAAAGGGGACAACACATTACCGCCACTCCACAAAAGAGGACAACACATTACCGCAACTCCACAAAAGGGGACAACACATTACCGCCACTCCACAAAAGAGGACAACACATTACCGCAACTCCACAAAAGAGGACAACACATTACCGCCACTCCACAAAAGAGGACAACACATTACCGCAACTCCACAAAAGAGGACAACACATTACCGCCACTCCACAAAAGAGGACAACACATTACCGCAACTCCACAAAAGAGGACAACACATTACCGCCACTCCACAAAAGGGGACAACACATTAGCGCCACTCCACAAAAGAGGACAACACATTACCGCCACTCCACAAAAGGGGACAACACATTACCGCAACTCCACAAAAGAGGACAACACATTACCGCCACTCCACAAAAGGGGACAACATATTAGCGCCACTCCACAAAAGGGGACAACACATTAGCGCAACTCCACAGAAGGGGGGACAAGATAGCAGTTGTGAAACAGACACAGGCAGCGCTAACAACACACACTATCAACAAATATTTTGAGTGCTTAAGAAGTGCGCTTACAAAACTCGGACACGCTTAAGATTAAGCCAACTAGGAGGTGGCACGGGCATGAATAGCCCGTAATTGATCCAGTACTCTCTCTCTCCATCATTCTTATATCAGGTGTACACAAAGAGACACACATTGCGGTGTTGTGTAGTGTTGGCTGATTATACCAGAATCTTTATTAGGGATTCTATCGCAAATAGAATCTTTCTACGATATCTTGGTTTGCACACTGATGTAAACGGAGTCTTCCACTGGGCCACTGGAAGCCTTGCACGCACTCGGCCAGTAACACGCACGCACTCGTGCAAGTAACGCGCACGCAATCGGGCAAGTAACACGCACGCACTCGTGCAAGTAACGCGCACGCACTCGGGCAAGTAACACGCACGCACTCGGGCAAGTAACACGCACGCACTCGGGCAAGTAACACGCACGCACTCGGGCAAGTAACGCGCACGCACTCGGGCAAGTAACGCCGCACGCACTCGGGCAAGTAACGCCGCACGCACTCGGGCAAGTAACGCCGCACGCACTCGGGCAAGTAACGCCGCACGCACTCGGGCAAGTAACGCCGCACGCACTCGGGCAAGTAACGCCGCACGCACTCGGGCAAGTAACGCCGCACGCACTCGGGCAAGTAACGCCGCACGCCCTCGGGCAAGTAACGCCGCACGCACTCGGGCAAGTAACGGCGCACGCACTCGAGCAATTAACACGCACGCACTCGAGCTAGTAACGCCGTTCGCACTCGGGCAAGTAACGCCGCACGCACTCGAGTAAGTAACATATATTAACATTGTTACGTTAAGTGAACAGGTAAAAGCGTTTCTTAGATTACTGCATTTCAGCTTTAAGTAAATTACTTCCTCGTTATCGCATTAAGAGTCCCAGCTCCTGCTGGGTCCCTCCCCGTGGTAGTGGAGGGGTGTGGTGGGACGAGGGTAGGGGTTGTGGAGTGGTAGGAAGGTAAAGGAACAAGTGGAGTGCCACCAGTGGAGTGCTCCTTGTCCCCTGCATTAGCTGGCTGAATCTATCCCTACCCTGTGAAAACCCTGTCAAAAGGAAGTGGTAGGTATGGAGGCCACGTCATGATTCCTGGTCTCAAGTCCAGTGATCGCCAAGTCCAGTTTTCGTCAAGTCTTCCCTCTTAAGGGACTTGGCACAGGTGATGTACCAAGGCTCACAAGTCGAGCCTGGCCTCGGGCCGGGCTTGGGGAGTAGAAGAACTCCCAGAACCCCATCAACCAGGTATCAACCAGGTGGGCAGTGAGTAGCAGGAATTGGAACAGGAAGAGAATGTGAACCTTCTGTCACCTACCTGCAGGGAGAGTGGCACCCCTTTCCCACCTGCCTCCAAGGGGAGTGGCACCCCTTTCCCACCTGCCTCCAGGGAGAGTGGCACCCCTTTCCCACCTGCCTCCAGGGAGAGTGGCACCCTCTGTCACCTGCCTCCATGGAGGCTTAAACCAGATTTTCCACCAGCTCTCCCACGGGGCCGAAGTTTACGAAGTTTACAAACCCAGGACAACATGGATTTAGAGCGGGAAGATCCTGTCTGTCACAGCTACTCAACCACTATGACAAAATCACAGAAGCTTTAGAAGAAAAGCAAAATGCAGATGTTGTATACACAGACTTTGCAAAGGCATTCGACGAATGTGATCATGGAGTGATATCACACAAAATGAGGTCAATGGGAATAACTGGTAAAGTAGGATGGTGAATACTCAACTTCCTGTCAAACAGAACACAAAGAGTAACAGTCAATCAAATAAAATCGAGTCCAAGCGCAGTTAAAAGTTCTGTACCTCAAGGTACATTCCTTGCACTTCGGCTTTTCTTCATTCTCATATCAGATATGGACAAAAATACAAGTCACAGCTTCGTGACATCTTTGCTTTGACACAATCTTCATCTTTGCAGATGACACAAATATCAGCATGAAAATTACCTCTGCTGTAGACATTGAAAAACTATAAGCAGATATTAATAGAGTTTTCGATTGGGCACAAAATAACATGTTTAACAGTGATAAATTCCAGGTACTCAGGTACGGCAAAAATGAAGACCTTAAACATAATACAGGGTACAAAATACAATCAGGTGAACGACTGACAGGGAGAAGAAAGGAGGAGAGAGAGAGAGAGAGGGAGAGAGAGAGGGAGAGAGAGAGGGAGAGAGGGAGGGAGAGAGAGAGGGAGAGAGAGAGGGAGAGAGAGAGGGAGAGAGAGAGGGAGAGAGAGAGGGAGGAGAGAGAGGGAGAGAGGGAGAGAGAGAGGGAGAGAGAGAGGGAGAGGGAGAGGGAGAGGGTTATGGGGCGTGAGAAGCGAAGGACGGAGAGAAATGGTTGGTAGAGGAGAACTGACAATGAAGGAGCAGGTTGTGGGCGTGGATAGAGGGTAGGTAATATGGGTGAGAGAACGACCAACTTAAGGTGAGAAATTATAGATATTAGCCAGCTTGGCTTTTTGATGAGGTCGCAACCCTTGGGTCAACTCTGATGGTGCTGGTGCTATGGTACCCTGTCTGATACCTGCATGATGGGGTTCTGGGAGTTCTTCAATTCCCAAGCTCGGTCCGAGGCCAGGTTTGACTTGTGAGAGCTTGATCCAACAGGCTGTTGATTGGAGAGGTTCGCAGGCCCACATATCCACCACAGCCCGGTTGGTCCGGCACTCCTTGAAAAAAACTTTCTAGTTTTCCTCTTGAAGATGTTCACGTTTGTTCCGGCAATAGTTTTATACTCGATGGGAGGATGTTGTACAACCGCGGACCTCTGATGTTTATACAGTGTTCTCTGATTGTGCCTGTGGCACACCTCTTAAATGGTTCTATTCTACATTTTCTTCAATATCGTTCTCTCCAGTATGTTATTTTACTGTGTAGATTTGGTACCTAGCCCTCCAGAATTTTCTACGTGTAGATTATTTGATATCTCGTTCCTTTCTAGCGAGTATATTTGGAGAGCTTTGAAAACGGTCCCAATAATTTTGGTGCTTTATCACGTCTATGTATGCCGTATGTGTTCTGTGTATTCCCTCTATCTCAACAATCTTTCCTGCTCTGAAAGGGAAAGTGAGTACTG
>NC_091178.1:13190325-13197825 GCF_040958095.1 Procambarus clarkii
GAAGAAGACCGATGGTAAACATCATGTTTGACGAAGCGGAGCTTATTATTGGATTTAGCTGACTATTTCTCTCGCCATCGTGAACATAAGGTTATTGGATAGTAATATGGGGAAGGCACAGGCTTGGTTGACGGTATGGTCGGGAACACCGCTGGAGGACGGCTACCCAGACCTCTTATGGATAGCAGGAGTGTTCAAAAGTCTTAGTCCCTTAATGTTAATGGGACATTATTAGTAGGAGTCAAGCCTGGCCTCAGGCCGGGCTTGGGGAGTAGAAGAACTCCCAGAACCCCATCAAGCAGGTATCCAGCAGGTACCGGGCCGCGGGGACCGTAAGCCCCCGAACAACTCCAAGGTAAGGTAACCCTTCGAGGAGACATGGGCGTGATACAGGTGACACGTTGGGTGACACAGATGACACATGATATGTCATGTGGTCGTGACGCAGGTGCCACATGGAGCTTGAATAAATAGTACTATTGGATTAGACTTGCCAGGTCAGGCACAGAATACCAGGGAGAGTGGCACAGGAGTTAACAGGTTCAAGCCAGTACAAGGACTCAATACGGTTGGTATGGAGGGGGAAGAGACAGGAGTAACAGGCGGGACTTTTGGATGGCTTGGAGGTCAGGTGTGACGGGGCGGCGAGGTAGGGGGGTGGGGTGGGGGGTGTGGGCGGCTTGGAGAGGTATTGATCTGATGGAGGGCAGAGTCTGGGGCGCCCTCCAATCGTATTGTGGCAAGGATTTTGTTATGGGTATTGGGAGGGGGGAAAGAGGCTCACGGAAATGTACCCTTATACCTTGTTTGCTACCTCCCGCGTCCGGCCTCACACCCAAGCTCCACCCATTCCCAAGCTCCACCCATTCCCAAGCTCCACCCATTCACAAGCTCCACACATTCCCAAGCTCCACCCATTCCCAAGATCCACACCATTCCCAAGCTCCACCCATTCCCAAGCTTTACCCATCCCCAAGCTCCACCCATCCCCAAGCTCCACCCGTCCCCACCCATTCCCAAGCTCCACCCGTCTCCACCCATCCCAAGCTCCACCCATTCTCAAGCTCCACCCATTCCCAAACTCCACCCATCCCGAGCTCCACCCATCCCGAGCTCCACCCATTCCCGAGCTCCACCCATTCCCAAGCTCCACCCGTCCCCACCTATTCCCAAGCTCCACCCATTCCCAAGCTCCACCCATCCCAAGCTCCACCCATTCCTCAAGCTCCACCCATCCTCAAGCTCCACCCATTCCCAAACTCCACCCATCCCGAGCTCCACCCATCCCGAGCTCCACCCATTCCCGAGCTCCACCCATTCCCAAGCTCCACCCGTCCCCACCCATTCCCAAGCTCCACCCATTCCCAAGCTCCACCCATTCCCAAGCTCCACCCATTCCCAAGCTCCACCCATTCCCAAGCTCCACCCATCCCCAAGCTCCACCCATCCCCAAGCTCCACCCATCCCCAAGCTCCACCCATCCCAAACTCCACCCATCCATCTTTACCCAACAAATCACACACACATTCATACTTCCACACGCAAGAAATCATAGAAATAGAAAGAGGAAAAAAACTGACAAAGTATTGGTGGACTGCTGACATCAAGGAGGTATACTCACATGCTGGTACCCATGAGGGAGGTACACTCACATGCTGGTACCCATGAGGGAGGTACACTCGCATGCTGGTACCCATGAGGGAGGTACACTCACATGCTGGTACCCATGAGGGAGGTACACTCACATGCTGGTACCCCATGAGGGAGGTACACTCACATGCTGGTACCCATGAGGGAGGTACACTCACATGCTGGTACCCATGAGGGAGGTACACTCACATGCTGGTACCCATGAGGGAGGTACACTCACATGCTGGTACCCATGAGGGAGGTACACTCACATGCTGGTACCCATGAGGGAGGTACACTCACATGCTGGTACCCATGAGGGAGGTACACTCACATGCTGGTACCCATGAGGGAGGTACACTCACATGCTGGTACCCATGAGGGAGAAACATACTCATGAAGATGCCAAAGAAAACGGTCCGTATGAACCCATGCCGTAATCTGTTAATCACCTTGAGAGTAGAGAGAGAACGTCTTTCACAACACTGAATATTAACACAAGACCAATATAAAAATTGGGCTTGTTACAATTTCGCTAATAGGGCCATGCAGTCGTCAACAGTGCTCCATTCCAGAAATTCTTTCAGTTCAAGGTACTGTAAGCCCCCCATTCAAGGTATCTATATACATATATATATATGTGGAACCTTCGACTCAGTACGGGGGATGGACGCAAAAAATATAAGAAATAAAATGTCAGCGAATTTTAATATTTTCGGGTTAAAGAAATAATCAGTCGTCGTGGCCTTGACAGTCATCAAAGACCTGACCAACTGAGCCACATTCTCCCAAGACTCGTACATTTACACACAGATTGTGTTTGCACGCCTGCAGCACAATCAATATTCGTCATATAAGGTATATATATTTATTCTTGAAACCGTAAAGTTTCAGATGGCAGCTGTATGATCGTCTTTGTTTACCCTCACGACACCTGGAGCTGCGTGAGGTCAAGGGTTGCGTGAGGTCAAGGGCTGCGTGAGGTCAAGGGCTGCCATTGTTAATCATTTGCAGTCAGCTAGCTGTCACGACAGTCACCCAGTCCTTGCTTGTGGTGGCACTCCACAACCAGCCCCTTGTTTTCCCTATTCCCTCTCCCTCCACTATGTCTCTTCCTCCTCCTCCCTCCCCTTTCTCCCTCTGCCTCCTCTACCGCTCTCCCTCCTCTTTCTCTCTCACTCCTCTTTCTCTCTCCTCCTCTTTCTCTCTCCCTCCTCTTTCTCTCTCCCTCCTCTTTCTCTCTCCCTCCTCTTTCTCTCTCTCCCTCTCCCTCCTCTTTCTCTCTCCCTCCTCTTTCTCAATCCCTCTCTCCCTCCCCCTCTTCCTCTCTCCCTCCCTCGTCTTCCTCTTTCCCTCCATCATTCTCTTCTACCTTTCTCCCTCTTTTACCTCTCCCACCCACCCTATTGTTCCCTTACCTCTGTCCCCTCCCTCTCCTACGTCTTACCTTCCTCCTTCCTCTTCCTCTCTCCCTCCCTCTCCATCCTCTCCTTCCCTCTCCCTCTCCCCCTTCCTCCCTACCTTCCTCCCTCTTCCTCCCTATCTCCCTCTCCCCCCTTTCGTGCTGCTATAGAACAAGACAACCTCTATTACGTCATTATTTGTCCTAATGAGAAAATCTTTCAGTTATTGCCATTACAAGATGACAGATGGCTCGACACACGCGATTCCCAGTCTTTCGTGGCGTTTGTCCTGGTTCAGGCTATGTTGTGTGGGGGTGGTGGCCGCCCTCCAGGAATATATTGTACGACCACCCCTGCCCACCTGCCCTCCTGCCTCTCTGCCCACCTACCCATTCCCGAGTCCGAAGGCCTAGGCATCATCTCCTGGACTTTCATATTCAAGTGTCGGCTGTATGGGGCACTGACGTCCCCTTCATTCTCAACCTTTCAGCAACTTTTGTCGTTTCATTAATGCGTTGTTACAACGTTATATCTACCTACCTCTTGTCCAGCTGTTGGTGGTTCCGGGAATCAATGTTCCCCCGCGGCTCGGTCTCTGACCAGACATGCATGAAGGTTTATGGTCTGGTCAACCAGGCTGTTAGGTGCCGCTGTTCGCAGTCTAGTTTATGAATCACAGCCCGCTTTTCAGGCATCCTTTGGAGGTGTTTATAAAGTTCTCCTTTCAGCACCGTGAGAGGTTGGCTAGGTAGGCTTCTTAGGTTCAGAGGGAGTGTTGAAAAGTCTTGGTCCCCTTAATCTTACCTAGAGTGGGTTCTGGGAGTTTTTCTACTTCCCCAAGGCCGGCCTGGGGTCTGGGTTAACCTGTGAGGGCCTGGTCCAGCAGACTGTTGCTTGGTGCAGCCTGCCGGCCCACATATCCCAGCAACCTGGGAGGTCCGGCACTTCTTGCCGGACTGTCAATTAACTGTCAATTTTTTTTCTTGAAAAAAGTCCACTTTTGTTCGAGCAATATTTCTTATTTCATCTGATGTTATCCTATTTATATGTGCCTCCGGAGTTAGGCTTGGTGTTATATCCAATTCCTGATCTTGGATAACTTGGATTAAGTTACCACAAGTCCAGCCTGGCCTCAGGCCGGGCTTGGGTTGTAGAAGAACTCCTGAAACTGCTCTCCGGGTATGCTCTAGGTATCTCTTTCTCTAGTCGTTGGAAGGAGGTAGTTTTCCCTCGTTTTGTCCCGATCTTCTGGTACCTATTCCCTCTTTCCGTCAGCGTGTGACATCCTGTGTATGTTGCTGCTGACACCAGCCACTGTGGGTTCTCTGACTGAAGAGTTACATCAGTATCTGTAAATTGGAATGTTTGAGGCTGGAGGCCAGACGCTTATGGCAGGTCTCAACCAACTTTGCACCATGATTCCCGTGGGGTATGTCCCCAACATGTCCCAGGTCGGGGATGGCACAAGTGAAATTATTGCCAGTTGACTCAATGTCAATAGGAATTCCACACCTATTATTGTAATATATTAACTGGACTCCTGAGCATTATTTGTTCGTTTTTTCTTAGTGTAATGTAAAACATTAGGCACAGATGCCTGTATATTTAAAAAAAATCATATTTTGATTGTATGATAATGATGATGACATCATTATCACCTGGTCGACCATGACATCATTATAAACTGGTCGACCATGACACCATCTTCCCCAGTGTCAGCTCTCTCTCTCTACACACACACACACACACACACACACACACACACACACACACACACACACACACACACACACACACACACACACACACACACACACAGATACCCCAGTGAAGATATAAATTTAATTTATTTGTTAATTACCACGAGGCAGATTGTGATGATGAAACGATTCTGAGACAGTGAGAGTGACAGACAGGTAGACGGGCAAACAGAGAGATAGACAAAGCAACCAAAGTAGAGACAGGCAAGAGAGAGAGAGAGCCAGACAGCGATACACAACAGACAAAGAGGGGAAAGAGACAGAAATGTCAAAACAGACAAGAGACCGGGTCGACCCGGACACCGCCGGGTATCCCAATTAGTAAAGGCTAATTAACTTCAATATTACCTCCTACATTTTTAATCCTTTTGCTCTTTGTCCTTTGCTTCCCGTTTTCTCTGTTTCGCCCATCTCGTTTTATTTATTTTTGGGGGGAGGGGATGGGGGGGGGGGGGGTTAGTGTTACCCTGCTTGTCTTTTGTTTCTGTTAGTTATGGCAACTTGCTTGTGTTTCTCTGTGTTGTTGTGGTTTTCGTGTATTGCAGTGTGTTGCTGCCTTCCCCCGCCCCCCTTAATTTACCTCCAGGTTCCCAGGTGTCTTTAATTAAATAAGTATTTTTCAAGGTAAGCGTTTTTAATATTTTTGTAATATGTGTTTTAATTAACCCGTTTCACTACCCACGCTTCCGTGTGTGTGTGTGTGTGTGTGTGTGTGTGTGTGTGTGTGTGTGTGTGTGTGTGTGTGTGTGTACTCACCTATTTGTACTTGCGGGGGTTGAGCTCTGGCTCTTTGATCCCTCTTTGATGAGGGTACGTAGCTCCGTACCCTCATCACGTAGCTCCGTACCCTCATCACGTAGCTCCGTACCCTCATCACATAGCTCCGTACCCTCATCACGTAGCTCCGTACCCTCATCACGTAGCTCCGTACCCTCATCACATAGCTCCGTACCCTCATCACGTAGCTCCGTACCCTCATCACGTAGCTCCGTGCCCTCATCACGTAGCTCCGTACCCTCATCACGTAGCTCCGTACCCTCATCACGTAGCTCCGTACCCTCATCACGTAGCTCCGTACCCTCATCACGTAGCTCCGTACCCTCATCACGTAGCTCCGTGCCCTCATCACGTAGCTCCGTGCCCTCATCACGTAGCTCCGTGCCCTCATCACGTAGCTCCGTACCCTCATCACGTAGCTCCGTACCCTCATCACGTAGCTCCGTACCCTCATCACGTAGCTCCGTACACTCATCACGCAGCTCCGTACCCTCATTACGCAGCTCCGTACCCTCATAACGTAGCTCCGTACCCACATCACGTAGCTCCGTACCCACATCACGTAGCTCCGTACCCACATCACGTAGCTCCGTACCCTCATAACGTAGCTCCGTACCCACATCACGTAGCTCCGTACCCACATCACGTAGCTCCGTACCCTCATAACGTAGCTCCGTACCCTCATAACGTAACGCCGTACCCTCATCACTTGAGAGAGAGGGGGACGTGGCTCTTCTCACGGATGGAGATTTGTGAGTGAACCAGCGAGTCCACCTCACTGTTGTGAGGGTGTTCATCACAGCTTCTCATTGTCTCTCTGAGAAATGGTAGTTAATCTGCAGAGTTTATCAATTCATTCCATGTTTGTCTCATTTATTTTTATTAATAAATGTAATGCACGCAGCGCGTTGTTTTTAAGTCTCGCAATTGAAAATAGTCGTGTCGTTTACCTAGAGTTGTCTGTCATATTTGAAGTGCGTCTGGACGTATAATATTTGTTGTGTGCTTTATAAAAAATAACATACAGGAACTGTAAGGAGGAGACTGACAAAAATGGCCCCTTCGCCCTCTTGCATCGTTGGTTACGGGGATCAGTGCCCCCTCGCGGTCCTGTCTCTGAGCAGGCCGCAGCTAGGCCGCGGGGACGCTAAGCCCCGGAAGCCCCTCAAGGTAACCTCAAGGTAGGCCTGGTGGTTGGGGTGGTCTAGTCAACAAGGTTGTTAGACGCCGGTGACGACATTATGCCTTCGTCGATGTAGTCTTGCATCGTTGTGGTTGTCGTAGATGTTGTAGTATTATTAAAAATATAAATATTTGTGTCTCCTGGTGTTTCCACGTCGGGGCTGCATACTCATCGATGGGTCTCGCCTAGGTTATATATGGTGTTCTGATGGCTCAACTATTTGAGGTAAGTCCCCGTGGTGTTGTTGGACCTCAGAGTCCTTGTCTCTGTACTGTGGCTTCTTCCACAAGAGGCCGAAAGGGGAGAGGAAAGGAAAGAGGGGAAAGAGGCCGGGTTGTAGCTCTTGGGCCATGTTTGTCGGTATTAACCCAGCCTCCATAGAGAACGTTGCCCTACTACGCTGCCTCATCACTCTGCCTCATCACTGTGCCTCATCACTCTGCCTCATCACTGTGTCTCATCACACTGCCTCATCACTGTGCCTCATCACACTGCCTCATCACTGTGTCTCATCACACTGCCTCATCACTGTGCCTCATCACACTGCCTCATCACTCTGCCTCATCACTCTGCCTCATCACTCTGCCTCATCACTGTGCCTCATCACTCTGCCTCATCACTCTGCCTCATCACTCTGCCTCATCACTGTGTCTCATCACTCTGCCTCATCACTGTGCCTCATCACATTGCCTCATCACTCTGCCTTCCGCCTCCCCGATAATTGCTTATTCCGCTACTTAGAGGCATT
>NC_091178.1:13202825-13205325 GCF_040958095.1 Procambarus clarkii
ATCGTACGACTCTACGCTCCATACACTTTATTAAATAAAGAAAACGAGGATGTAAGAGTCGTGATTTAATATATTTGAAGAATGCCAGTATTGTACTGCGAAGATTCCGGTCATGGGAACACGTTTTGACATAACCGGACTTTTGGTAGGTATGCTGAGAGCTTCCTGCCTCGATTGATTGATTGATTGATGAAGGTTAAGCCACCCAAGTGGTGGCACGGGCATGAATAGCCCGTAATCCTACCTCGGGATGGTACTATAGCTATACAGGAGGACGGCACACGTGGTGGAAAACTAATAGTGGAGACGTGTGAGTAAGGAGAGATGCGAGGGAGGCAGCCAGGTGGTGTGGTAGCACCTGGTGCGCGCGCTGCTCCCTGCCTCCCCTCTCTCTCCCCTCCCTGCGTCCCCTCACTCCCCTCTCCTTGCGCCCCCCCCCTCTCACTCCCCTCCCTGTGTCCCCCTCACACGAGCCCTCTTGCGTGCCCTCAGTGTCCGCGCGACCACCGTCACCACTCCGACACTGTCGCGTGCTCCCGCGTCCACCGTGTTCCCGCCTTGTGCAAGCGCCTTTGCGACCCGTTGTCCGCGCCTACTGTTGCAGGTATACCTCGGAACCGCAGGCCACGCGGCCGTCACATAGCGGCCGCAGGCAGCAGCGCTCCCGTCGCCGCAGGTTACTGTGTCTTCCTTAACACCTGCGGAACAAGTGGCAAGAGTGACGGCGTGGTGTCCCCTCCACGAACGGGACTGTTATATCCCATTAGTGTTGGTGGACAGTTATGGGGTCGACCACACTCTTCATTTCACGCGCCTCTCCGCACGTCTGCCACAGCGTGGTGTAAAGAGCTGACATTACTCTTACTGTGCGCCTACTTATGAAAACAAAATTACAAGATATAGCTTGAGCAGCTACAGCATGAGTGATGCCATCATGTGTGTGTGTGTCCAGCATCCAGTAAGATAACTCCCGCTTGGGTGAGATGCTGAGCTATACGATAACTCGAGTTATCGTACACGAGAGCGGCAGTAACTGTTTACAGTGATTAAAGCTGGCTTAAAACGTGAACTGAAAAGCTTGAGTTTCAGGGGTGTGGCGTGCTCGTCGCGGGCACCGTCACGGGCACCGTCACGGGCCACCGTCACGGGCAGCGTCACCAGCAACGTCACCGGCAGCGTCACCGGCAGCGTCACCGGCAACACGAACCTTGTGTGACGTACATGTCTTTACTGAATCATTATGTTTTGAACGGTGTTCTATGGCGGTTTTGAGGGTACACTGTGTTGGGTGGGTGGAGAGGGGGAAGGGGCTTGTAGGTCCACCTGCTTCACGGTGGAACTGGTCGACGGTGGACGACCAGCTGTGACTGGTGGTGACGGGAGCTAATGGACGGTAAAGGCCGGCGTTAATGGGTACCAGCGGAGAAAAATATAAGCTGTGACTGATAGTAATAGACATTAGTCAACACGTGAGAGGATAGATCAAGCATATTTATTGCATATGTAATTTAACACACTCAAAAATCATGGTTTCTCGAGGTCATATTGACCACGTATATTGATGACCAGTAGACATGAGTATACATGCCACGATTCAGTATACATGTGTGTGCATGTGTTTCAGAGGTTTGTCAACGGTTGATTACCTGTGTTAATCCCACTTTATTATCAAGGGTCCATTACAGGTATTGGATATAGAAACGATAGAATGATTGCTTATGTACAAGTATAGCTTTGAACCTGCGTGGGGCCAGGGAGGAGGGAGTGTTAAAAGGAGTACACTGTAAGTCTATTACAGTACACTGTAAGACTACTACATGTACTACTACACTTTAAAGTGTAAAGTACATTACATGTGTGGTGTGTAGAGACGCGACTCCGGACCATGTTAATGTGCTGGCCAGGATGCACTGACTCCACACACACCAAGTGAAGTGTTCCGTGTGACTTCGTGTGTTCCGGTGGTCCTGTGACTTCGTTGACTATTTTTTCCTGTGACTTCATCAATCGTGCTGCTCTCTTGACCCCTGTTTATCGCTCTTTCCCTGTGATGTCATGTATCGTCCTGTCCTGTGGGGCTCATTTATTTTCCTGTGACTTCATTTTATCTCTGTGACGTGTGACTCGTCTATTTAAATATTCCTTTTGACGTCAATTATTACTAGCCCCGAAACGTCATTTATCATTAGGTCTGTGACGTCATTTATTGTTATAACTAAATTACTCGCCTATAATTGTAACGAGAAGTAATCATTCCAGTGATTATATATATATATATATATATATATATATATAATATATATATATATATATATATATATATATATATATAATATATATATATATATAATATATATATATATATATATATATATATATAATATATATATATATATATATATGCAACAATGATCACAAAAAACACTGATCCAAGTATGCAGAATAACCACATATGAAAAATAGAAAATGCTTAACGCGTTTTCGGCTAATTCGCCTTCAT
>NC_091178.1:13210325-13212946 GCF_040958095.1 Procambarus clarkii
ATCTGTTCTGGGGGGGTCAGGACTCTGGAGGGGTTGGTGAGGGGATAGGCAAGAGAAGGAGGGAAGGGGAGGGGAAAAACAAGGCAAGGGAAGGAGGGGGAGGTAAGGAAAGACCTTAAATGTAAAAAAGTGGCGACCGGAAGGAATGACTGAAGCTTTGTTAAGAGATGGAGGAAAGGGAATGGAACGGAAGGGCTTGAGTGAAAAAAAAAAAACCTGTGAAGGGAAAGTGATGGCAAATTGACATTACTCCATTCCACCGGGTAGCTCATACAATTACTTGTTCGGACTATTGTATAGGTCAAGTTTCTGGGAGAGAGAGAGAGAGAGGGTGGTGGTGGTGTGGCGCAGGTCTGTCTGGAACGGAGAGAATGGTGTGGCTGGGGGTGTGGAGCAGGTCTGGCTATCGTGACCTGGAGCCCTGTCGGGTAGTAACACTTATCAGGTAATAAAATGTCATCCCAATATATATATATATATATATATATATATATATATATATAATATATATATATATATATATATATATATATATATTTGTGCTGTAAATGGAAGCGAGAGCGTTCGCTACTTCTGGATATTGTTGTTCGAATCAAATAAGATTTATGAGATTTAACAGTTACAGTGTTAGATAGTTCGGCGTTAGTTGTGAGGGTCATTTGTGGTCAAGTCTCGTGATGACGTTAATGGTGATACAAGACCTGTCAGTTAGCATTGTTGACACGTCATGCAGGACACGTCTCTGAGCCCCACATCAGCCAGGACACGTCTCTGAGCCCCACATCAGGCAGGACACGTCACTGAGCCCCACATCAGGCAGGACACGTCTCTGAGCCCCACATCAGGCAGGACACGTCTCTGAGCCCCACATCAGCCAGGACACGTCCCTGAGCCCCACATCAGGCAGGACACGTCTCTGAGCCCCACATCAGCCAGGACACGTCTCTGAGCCCCACATCAGCCAGGACACGTCTCTGAGCCCCACATCAGCCAGGACACGTCACTGAGCCCCACATCAGGCAGGACACGTCACTGAGCCCCACATCAGGCAGGACACGTCCCTGAGCCCCACATCAGCCAGGACACGTCCCTGAGCCCCACATCAGGCAGGATACGTCTCTGAGCCCCACATCAGGCAGGACACGTCTCTGAGCCCCACATCAGCCAGGACACGTCTCTGAGCCCCACATCAGGCAGCACACGTCACTGAGCCCCACATCAGGCAAGACACGTCACTGAGCCCCACATCAGGCAGGACACGTCCCTGAGCCCCACATCAGCCAGGACACGTCCCTGAGCCCCACATCATGCAGCAGGAATGGGCGGAGGAGCGTCACGACTTGGGAAACTAGTTGACACATCACCCAGGTTAAGCCACTCTCATTAGGCTGGTGAATTAGCGGTGGAGGGTGTAAGTGGGGGCGCTGATGGGGGAGTATTCTGGGGTAGGGGTAGGGGAGGCTGTTTCAGAGGGAAGAGGGGTGGGGGTTTGGGTAAGTGGGACAGGGAGGGGTATGGTGTGGGGATACTGGAAGGGGGTAGGGGTGACGAGAAAGAGGTCGGGACTCAGCGCCAGTCTTTTGAGAGACGCTGGTTCTCAGGGAACTACCCAATTACACCCAAAGATTGGAACACCTGGGCGTCGGGAATTATATTGAAGAAGCTACCTATATTTTTGCCGTGTGACGGCGCGGATTTTCTGACTGGAAAGGGGGGGAGGGTGACGAGGGGGGGGTAGGGAGAGCAGTGGGGGATGTTGAAGGGGCCTTGCAGGTAAGGGGATGGGGTTGTGGTGGATGGGGATGGGTGTGTGGTGGGTGGTGGTGGGGCTTGATGGGGTTTCTGGGAGTTCTTCTACTCCTCAAAGGAGTAGAAGAACTCCCAGAACCCCATCAAGCAGGAAGGATGGGTAAAGGTGGTAGTTAATTGGGGCTTAGTGAGAGGGGAATCGGTTTTAAGGAAGGGATCGAGGGGCGGGGGCTAGAGAGGAAAGGAGATAGTGAAATCTGAGGCGCTCTACAGTCTCCCCCAATAGCTCGAGTTAGAGCGCCGTGTTGACAGATGAGCGCCCACCTCGTCCAGAACCCACCAGTTTCTGGTCGTCGTGGAAGTCGTCGTCGGGGACTTGAGATCCAAACTCCGTACGTCAGTTTAAAAGCTAGTTATGATGGAAATGTGACGAGTTGAGGGCATTAGAAGGTGGGGGCCAGGAGCTGACGCTCTGCCGTGCAGGCGTTGTACCTTCCATAAGACAGTTATCTTGTTAAAAACTTGGTAGATTCTCTAGATCAGATGTAAACATTTCTCGTCAAACCGATGACCGATCTGTATATTTATGTAGTCGTTCTAACGGCAGCTCTTCGTGAAGAGACTGGGTACCTTGAGATTACCTTGAGGTGATTCCGGGGCTTAGCGACCCCGCGGCCCGGTCGTCGACCAGGCCTCCTAGTTGATGGACTGACGAGGAGTTGGTGAGCTCCTCACAATATTTAAGTGTGATCTGGGGCTCTAATTAGGCCATCAAAGCATCAAGATGCGCTCAGCCTAACAAATCAGAGCATCCATTGAAACAATTTGAGCACCGCAAGTTACATCAGTTACCCCACCTTTCATTTTCTCTC
>NC_091178.1:13213446-13223446 GCF_040958095.1 Procambarus clarkii
CATACAATACACCATCCAGGGTCCCATACAATACACCATCCAGGGTCCCATACAATACACCATCCAGGGTCCCATACAATACACCATCCAGGGTCCCATACAATACACCATCCAGGGTCCCATACAATACACCATCCAGGGTCCCATACAATACACCATCCAGGGTCCCATACAATACACCATCCAGGGTCCCATACAATACACCATCTAGGGTCCCATACAATACACCATCCAGGGTCCCATACAATACACCATCCAGGGTCCCATACAATACACCATCTAGGGTCCCATACAATACACCATCTAGGGTCCCATACAATACACCATCCAGGGTCCCATACAATACACCATCTAGGGTCCCATACAATACACCATCTAGGGGTCCCATACAATACACCATCTAGGGGTCCCATACAATACACCATCTAGGGGTCCCATACAATCCAACCCATTACCAGCATTCATAAAATATATACTGGGACGACAGTGGCATCTTCAAGAGAGAACCTGAAATTTCTTCAAAAAGATGCCTTATTAGCCAAGTTTACCGTCTCGTTGGCTTTAGAGCTGCAAGCAGCAACAGCCTGACTGGTCAGTGCAGGCACGGATGGACAAGCAGAAGCGTTCGGAAGGTGTCTTCAGGTAATACCTGGTGAACACTTAACACCTGACATGTCTGTTCGTATTCGAACACATTTACCTGCTTGAGGCTTGATGTCTGGTTACCACATTTGAACATTGTTCATTGTTTACACTTGTGTTCGTGTGTTTGTCATCTAAATTACTGCATTGTCAAACAAGATATCACAATATATCTTGGTAACTACATCAGGAATATGAATCCTCAAGAATTTGATTCTATAATGAAGAGGATTTAATTCTCCTTGTTGACTGTGGCTGCCGGGGACCAGACGTTATCTTGAGGTTATCTTGAGATGATTTCGGGGCTTTAGTGTCCCCGCGGCCCGGTCCTCGACCAGGCTTCCACCCCTAGGAGGCAGCCCGTGACAGCTGACTAACACCCAGGTACCTATTTTACTGCTAGGTAACAGGGGCATAGGGTGAAAGAAACTCTGCCCCATTGTTTCTCGCCGGCGCCCGGGATCGAACCCGGGACCACAGGATCATAAGTCCAGTGTGCTGTCCGCTCGGCCGACCGGCTCCCACACTACCTGAAACTCTGTGTTCATGTTAGTCTCATCCTCCAGAAGCACAAGCGACGCGGTACCGGAGGTGACCTCAAGCAGGTATGACTGCCTAGTAAAGTAGTGACGTGAGAATTATTGAATCGTACGACTCTACGCTCCATACACTTTATTAAATAAAGAAAACGAGGATGTAAGAGTCGTGATTTAATATATTTGAAGAATGCCAGTATTGTACTGCGAAGATTCCGGTCATGGGAACACGTTTTGACATAACCGGACTTTTGGTAGGTATGCTGAGAGCTTCCTGCCTCGATTGATTGATTGATTGATGAAGGTTAAGCCACCCAAGTGGTGGCACGGGCATGAATAGCCCGTAATCCTACCTCGGGATGGTACTATAGCTATACAGGAGGACGGCACACGTGGTGGAAAACTAATAGTGGAGACGTGTGAGTAAGGAGAGATGCGAGGGAGGCAGCCAGGTGGTGTGGTAGCACCTGGTGCGCGCGCTGCTCCCTGCCTCCCCTCTCTCTCCCCTCCCTGCGTCCCCTCACTCCCCTCTCCTTGCGCCCCCCCCTCTCACTCCCCTCCCTGTGTCCCCCTCACACGAGCCCTCTTGCGTGCCCTCAGTGTCCGCGCGACCACCGTCACCACTCCGACACTGTCGCGTGCTCCCGCGTCCACCGTGTTCCCGCCTTGTGCAAGCGCCTTTGCGACCCGTTGTCCGCGCCTACTGTTGCAGGTATACCTCGGAACCGCAGGCCACGCGGCCGTCACATAGCGGCCGCAGGCAGCAGCGCTCCCGTCGCCGCAGGTTACTGTGTCTTCCTTAACACCTGCGGAACAAGTGGCAAGAGTGACGGCGTGGTGTCCCCTCCACGAACGGGACTGTTATATCCCATTAGTGTTGGTGGACAGTTATGGGGTCGACCACACTCTTCATTTCACGCGCCTCTCCGCACGTCTGCCACAGCGTGGTGTAAAGAGCTGACATTACTCTTACTGTGCGCCTACTTATGAAAACAAAATTACAAGATATAGCTTGAGCAGCTACAGCATGAGTGATGCCATCATGTGTGTGTGTGTCCAGCATCCAGTAAGATAACTCCCGCTTGGGTGAGATGCTGAGCTATACGATAACTCGAGTTATCGTACACGAGAGCGGCAGTAACTGTTTACAGTGATTAAAGCTGGCTTAAAACGTGAACTGAAAAGCTTGAGTTTCAGGGGTGTGGCGTGCTCGTCGCGGGCACCGTCACGGGCACCGTCACGGGCACCGTCACGGGCAGCGTCACCAGCAACGTCACCGGCAGCGTCACCGGCAGCGTCACCGGCAACACGAACCTTGTGTGACGTACATGTCTTTACTGAATCATTATGTTTTGAACGGTGTTCTATGGCGGTTTTGAGGGTACACTGTGTTGGGTGGGTGGAGAGGGGGAAGGGGCTTGTAGGTCCACCTGCTTCACGGTGGAACTGGTCGACGGTGGACGACCAGCTGTGACTGGTGGTGACGGGAGCTAATGGACGGTAAAGGCCGGCGTTAATGGGTACCAGCGGAGAAAAATATAAGCTGTGACTGATAGTAATAGACATTAGTCAACACGTGAGAGGATAGATCAAGCATATTTATTGCATATGTAATTTAACACACTCAAAAATCATGGTTTCTCGAGGTCATATTGACCACGTATATTGATGACCAGTAGACATGAGTATACATGCCACGATTCAGTATACATGTGTGTGCATGTGTTTCAGAGGTTTGTCAACGGTTGATTACCTGTGTTAATCCCACTTTATTATCAAGGGTCCATTACAGGTATTGGATATAGAAACGATAGAATGATTGCTTATGTACAAGTATAGCTTTGAACCTGCGTGGGGCCAGGGAGGAGGGAGTGTTAAAAGGAGTACACTGTAAGTCTATTACAGTACACTGTAAGACTACTACATGTACTACTACACTTTAAAGTGTAAAGTACATTACATGTGTGGTGTGTAGAGACGCGACTCCGGACCATGTTAATGTGCTGGCCAGGATGCACTGACTCCACACACACCAAGTGAAGTGTTCCGTGTGACTTCGTGTGTTCCGGTGGTCCTGTGACTTCGTTGACTATTTTTTCCTGTGACTTCATCAATCGTGCTGCTCTCTTGACCCCTGTTTATCGCTCTTTCCCTGTGATGTCATGTATCGTCCTGTCCTGTGGGGCTCATTTATTTTCCTGTGACTTCATTTTATCTCTGTGACGTGTGACTCGTCTATTTAAATATTCCTTTTGACGTCAATTATTACTAGCCCCGAAACGTCATTTATCATTAGGTCTGTGACGTCATTTATTGTTATAACTAAATTACTCGCCTATAATTGTAACGAGAAGTAATCATTCCAGTGATTATATATATATATATATATATATATATATATATATATATATATATATATATATATATATATATATATAATATATATATATATATAATATATATATATATATATATATATATATATATATAATATATATATATATATATATATGCAACAATGATCACAAAAACACTGATCCAAGTATGCAGAATAACCACATATGAAAAATAGAAAATGCTTAACGCGTTTTCGGCTAATTCGCCTTCATCAGAGCAAAGTAGAATGATTCTACTTTGCTCTGATGAAGGCGAATTAGCCGAAAACGCGTTAAGCATTTTCTATTTTTCATATGTGGTTATTCTGCATATATATATATATATATATATATATATATATATATATATATATATATATATATATATATATTTATATATATATATATATATATATATATATATATATATATATATATATATCCGCCTCATGTTACTTATGTAGACTGTCAGGTTACTGACAGTCATCAGTAACCTTGACTGCCTTGACGCCTGGCCATTTAGTTATTCAGTGACCTAAGTTAACCTCAAACACCCCCAAGTGGACCTAAGTTGGCCTCAAACACCACCAAGTGGACCTAAGTTGGCCTCAAACACCCCCAAGTGGACCTAAGTTGGCCTCAAACTCCACCAAGTGGACCTAAGTTGGCCTCAAACTCCACCAAAGTGGACCTAAGTTGGCCTCAAACTCCACCAAGTGGACCTAAGTTGGCCTCAAACGCCACCAAAGTGGACCTAAGTTGGCCTCAAACTCCACCAAGTGGACCTAAGTTGGCCTCAAACACCACCAAGTGGACCTAAGTTGGCCTCAAACACCCCCAAGTGGACCTAAGTTGGCCTCAAACTCCACCAAGTGGACCTAAGTTGGCCTCAAACGCCACCAAAGTGGACCTAAGTTGGCCTCAAACTCCACCAAGTGGACCTAAGTTGGCCTCAAACGCCACCAAGTGATGTTGCATTATATGACATCAGCTGACCTATTACCGATTCATGTGACCTAAGAAGAACCTTTACACAATCGTGCGAATTAAGCTAACCTTTGACTCTATAACCCTATAACCTATGATATGACCTTGACCCCTGCTGTGTGTGTGTATGCCCCTTCGGCCCGTCGCTTGGCGGCGCCACACGTTTCCGAACTACATTTCTATGCTCTATAGAGTTCATTTTACCACATTTTAAACTTCAAGTCTCCTCAGCAGAGTGTGGCAGAATAATATTGTGCGTGTATTAATTTGGGACGCCAGCAGCAACAGTCTAATGAGTCCCTGGTTGTAAGGAACGATTGGTGGAGTGTGATCTGGCCGGGGGGAATAAATAAGGAATAGAGAATAACTTAACTAGTCTGAGTACCTTACTCGAGGCAGTTCGTGCTGTTAACGGCGTTCAACAGCCTGGTTGACCACTGACATCGAGGGTTATTAGGCCCCCTGGGTCTTCAGAACCATCTGCGAATTAACCTCAGGGTAGGACAATGGGGTCATTAGCTCAGCCCTGGTAACCTCCAGTGACCTGTAACTCTGCCAGGTGACCCCAGGTAACCTGTAACGCTGCCAGGTGACCCCAGGTAACCTGTAACGCTGCCAGGTGACCCCAGGTAACCTGTAACGCTGCCAGGTGACCCCTGGTAACCTGTAACGCTGCCAGGTGACCCCTGGTAACCTGTAACTCTGCCAGGTGACCCCAGGTAACCTGTAACGCTGCCAGGTGACCCCTGGTAACCTGTAACTCTGCCAGGTGACCCCAGGTAACCTGTAACGCTGCCAGGTGACCCCAGGTAACCTGTAACGCTGCCAGATGACCCCAGGTAACCTGTAACGCTGCCAGGTGACCCCAGGTAACCTGTAACGCTGCCAGGTGACCCCAGGTAACCTGTAACGCTGCCAGGTGACCCCAGGTAACCTGTAACGCTGCCAGGTGACCCCAGGTAACCTGTAACGCTGCCAGGTGACCCCAGGTAACCTGTAACGCTGCCAGGTGACCCCAGGTAACCTGTAACGCTGCCAGGTGACCCCAGGTAACCTGTAACGCTGCCAGGTGACCCCAGGTAACCTGTAACGCTGCCAGGTGACCCCAGGTAACCTGTAACGCTGCCAGGTGACCCCAGGTAACCTGTAACACTGCCAGGTGACCCCAGGTAACCTGTAACTGCCAGGTGACCCCAGGTAACCTGTAACTGCCAGGTGACCCCAGGTAACCTGTAACTGCCAGGTGACCCCAGGTAACCTGTAACTGCCAGGTGACCCCAGGTAACCTGTAACGCTGCCAGGTGACCCCAGGTAACCTGTAACGCTGCCAGGTGACCCCAGGTAACCTGTAACGCTGCCAGGTGACCCCAGGTAACCTGTAACGCTGCCAGGTGACCCCAGGTAACCTGTAACGCTGCCAGGTGACCCCAGGTAACCTGTAACGCTGCCAGGTGACCCCAGGTAACCTGTAACGCTGCCAGGTGACCCCAGGTAACCTGTAACGCTGCCAGGTGACCCCAGGTAACCTGTAACGCTGCCAGGTGACCCCAGGTAACCTGTAACACTGCCAGGTGACCCCAGGTAACCTGTAACGCTGCCAGGTGACCCCAGGTAACCTGTAACACTGCCAGGTGACCCCAGGTAACCTGTAACGCTGCCAGGTGACCCCAGGTAACCTGTAACGCTGCCAGGTGACCCCAGGTAACCTGTAACACTGCCAGGTGACCCCAGGTAACCTGTAACTGCCAGGTGACCCCAGGTAACCTGTAACACTGCCAGGTGACCCCAGGTAACCTGTAACTGCCAGGTGACCCCAGGTAACCTGTAACTGCCAGGTGACCCCAGGTAACCTGTAACGCTGCCAGGTGACCCCAGGTAACCTGTAACACTGCCAGGTGACCCCAGGTAACCTGTAACGCTGCCAGGTGACCCCAGGTAACCTGTAACGCTGCCAGGTGACCCCAGGTAACCTGTAACACTGCCAGGTGACCCCAGGTAACCTGTAACGCTGCCAGGTGACCCCAGGTAACCTGTAACACTGCCAGGTGACCCAGGTAACCTGTAACTGCCAGGTGACCCCAGGTACCCTCGTCGTGCCTACAGGTGGCGTGGTGATATGACATTATTAAAAGAATCCTTACTACAGCCGGTAGTCCAGCAGAGAGAGAGCCCCGTTTAGCCCTCTCTTGATTTTTTTTTCCATTTTTAATCATCTCAGGAATCGACAAATGGGATGTTGATTTAAGGCACGGTAAAGTTGATAATATCTTGTGTTCGCCAATGTGTGCCGTATGGCGTGCTGTGGCAAGGATCAGTTTAGCTTGCTTATGTCAATATTTTGGTTCCCTGTGAATAATGTTAGCGTTGTATTTGGGTGGGTTAGTAACGGTTCTGTTTGGAGTGTGCAAATATTTATAGGGAGTGGACGGAGGCATGCGGCTGGCTTTGTAGAGGCAACAGTAAGTTTGGCTTGTTATAAAGTATGTTGGTGTGTGAGGTAGGGAGGGGGAAAAGACTAGTATGAGGCTATGTTTAGCACCCCCCAATAAACAACATGAAAGTTGAGGATCCAGACTGACTCCATGTGGGGTCTATTTCTTTGTGAATCACATTCAAGTTCCAGATAATATAACCGATATTAACACGAACTCGGAAGACTTTGAAAGAGAAATTGACAATATGCCCATGCACTCAGCCCCCCCCCCCTGGGCCTGACTCGTGGAATTCAATATTCATAAAGAAATGTAAAGTACCAGTAGCGCAAACGCTCACTGTAATGTGGAGAAAGAGCCTGGATACAGGGAAGATACCAGCAGCACTTAAATCAGCAGATATAATTCCTCTGCACAAGGGGGGTAGTAAAGCCTTGGCAAAACATTATAGACCTGTTACACTAACATCACACATAATAAAAGTGTTTGAAAGAGTGATTAGGAATCAAATTTCCAGTTTTATAGAAAATAATGAGCAACAAGGGACAGCATGGATTTAAAGTTATCACAAGTCAAACCTGGCCTCAGGCCGAGCTCGGGGAGTAGAAGAGCTCCGGAAGACACATTCCAGGTATGCTCCAGATGTAAGGGGTACAGAGGGGTTTCTGATGTTCGGTGATAAAAATTATCCGGCTAAAGTTAACCCCGGGCTGGTGAGGGCTCTACCTTCCCTGGTCCCCAGTTATGTACCGGATAAAGTTAACCCCGGGCTGGTGAAGCCTCTACCTTCCTTGGTGCCCAGTTGTGTACCGGATAAAGTTAACCCCGGGCTGGTGAGGGCTCTACCTTCCCTGGTCCCCAGTTGTGTACCGGATAAAGTTAACCCCGGGCTGGTGAGGGCTCTACCTTTCCTGGTCCCCAGTTGTGTACCGGATAAAGTTAACCCCGGGCTGGTGAGGGCTCTACCTTCCCTGGTCCCCAGTTGTGTACCGGATAAAGTTAACCCGGTGAAGGCGCATCTCAACACGGGGGGCGACACGAACATCCACTTGAACCTCCGAGACATTTTTCATGTAGATTTTCCGTGTATTGATTTATTGTGTGTTGAGCTGTGAGAGGGAACTCGAAACTCCTCTTGGAACCTTTGAGTGTTGCTCCCTCTTGTGTGTTAGGTGGTAAAGCTTTACGGCTAGTATTCGTTATCTGGCGTGTTGAGCTTCGTAGATATGGATACCATTCATTATCTGGTGTGTTATATAATTCCCAGTTATTTATTTATTTTAATTATTTGGCTTTAATGGTGGTAAGTTTTTCGATTTCTTGTGTGTTTTTTAATTCAATTTTGGCACAAGTCATTCAAATAGTTCTTTTTCACCTTATTCAGTATTGTTATAAAATTTATAAAAACGTGTGTGTGATTTTATATATATATATATATATATATATATATATATATATATATATATATATATATATATATATATATATATATATATATATATATATATATATATTGATTATACATTCTTTTGCTCATAAATCATTAGCAAATTTATTTATTTGAACTGTGTTGCAGGTAAAGTATGGCGAGCGCTCAGGCCGTTCTCAATACAGGTCAGTCAGGCTGTTGGTGGTGGGACATTGTAGTCTCTACTGTTTTATTTTCCGTGTTGGAGGGGTAGGAGGAGGAGGAGGGGAAAGGGGGAGAGCAGCAGTTGCGTGTTGCACGGTTTTGCATCGAGCCTTTAGCTCTTGGACTCCGCTTTTCTAATTCAGTTTCTTTCTTTATTATGCACCCCATACCCATCCCGTGGGCGGTGGTGTATAGGATTACAGAGACACATAATCAGTTCAGGAACTGAACCCTTCTAGTTCGTTTAGCTAAGCAAATAACAATTAAGTAATCTATTTTCCTCTTATGTCTATTACTATGTTTTGTCTAGCACACGCATCCCCAGGCAGCAGCCCATAGCAGCTGTCTAACTTCCAGGTACCTATTTACTGCTAGGTGAACAGGGACATCAGGGGTGAAATAAACTCTGCCAATTTGTTTCCGCCTTCTCCGGGAATCGAACCCAGGCCATTAGGACTATGACTCCCGAGCGCTGTCCACTCAGCCGCGAGACCGTTAGAAAATCCAATCGACAGAGAAACCTTCCCAAGTCCCACTCAAGGAGCCGGTGGCTGAGCGGACAGAACACTGGACGCGTGATCCTGTAGTCCCGTGGTCCAGGGTTCGATCCCGGACGCCGGCGAGAAACTATGGGCAGAGTTTCTTTCACCCTGATGCCCCTGTAACCTAGCAGGGGCCTCGTAGCCTGGTGGATAGCGCGCAGGACTCGTAATTCTGTGGCGCGGGTTCGATTCCCGCACGAGGCAGAAACAAATGGGCAAAGTTTCTTTCACCCTGAATGCCCCTGTTACCTAGCAGTAAATAGGTACCTGGGAGTTAGTCAGCTGTCACGGGCTGCTTCCTGGGGGTGGAGGCCTCGTCGAGGACCGGGCCGCGGGGACACTAAGCCCCGAAATCATCTCAAGATAACCTCAAGATGACAGTTAGAAAGGCGGAATCCAAGAGGTAACACCTGGAACTTGCAGGTACAGGTAGGCGAGTGTTTACACACACAACCACCCGGGCCTCTGGTATTGCCTCGTAACAAAAAATCCCCTAGTTTAACTTTCGTCTTAACGGTCGTTCCGCTTCTGAGACTCCATCGCCCTCTGCTTCTCAACCTCTCCGCCCTCATCCACCTGCTTTACTTCCTCCTTTGGTGCGTCCATTCTTCTCCGATTTGTCTTTGGCCGTCAGGGCACAGTCAGGGCACCGCCAGGGCACCGTCAGGGCACAGTCAGGGCACAGTCAGGGCACCGTCAGGGCACCGTCAGGGCACCGTCAGGGCACCGTCAGGGCACAGTCAGGGCACCGTCAGGGCACAGTCAGGGCACAGTCAGGGCACCGTCAGGGCACAGTCAGGGCACAGTCAGGGCACCGTCAGGGCACAGTCAGGACACAGTCAGGGCACCGTCA
>NC_091178.1:13228446-13280946 GCF_040958095.1 Procambarus clarkii
AAGGGGCCAAGACTTTTCACCACACTCCCTCGATACACACGGGGCATAACTGGCCGAAATCCCACGGTTCTCAAAGGAGAACTTGACAAGCTCCTCTAAAGGATACCAGATCAACCAATCCTTGAGCAGCTGCGTTAGCCAGGTTGACCACACCAGCAGCTAGGAGCTCTGATCAGAGACTGGGCCGCGGGGACGTTGATCCTCGAGACCAATGTAAGGTAACATCAGGGGCTGAGCTCTTGACAAGTTATCATTACTTCTCCTAGATATAATTTTTTTATTGTTCTGCTGAGAATTTTAACACAAAACTTATCGTAATGTCTTAAGGCTTTAGAATACACTTGTGTTTGGAGCCAAAATCATGCTCATTGCAACCGCTGTATAACGTTCACCAGACTATAGCAACCAGTTCCTCCTCTCTTTCCCGTCACTCACCTCTTCTTCCCTCTCCCATTCAACCACTCCTCCACCCAAGTGGGTGGAATAGGGGTGTGGTGGGTGGAGGTGGGTCGGGGAAGGGACTCGTGGGGTGGGATAGGTAATTGATTACCTCAACATGCAAAGCAATTCAAAGGTTACATAATCCCCAGAGTGGCGTCTAGATCACGGCTCTTAAGAGACAATGTCCGCCTTCACGCTCTCCACTCATTGTGCGATTGAAGAGGACTTGGCTGTGGGTTGCTGACGCTGCCCCTCTCCCCCCTCCCCCCTCATCTTCCGCTCCCCTTCCTACCTGTCCCCCTCTCCGGGTGCACCTACCACCCGTCCCCTCCCTCAACGAGCCACCGCCCCTCCAACCTCCTACCCACGCGCAGCCTACAACAAATTTTGTCAGGTAGGCTAGAACGTACCTCGAGAAGCATTCTCAGATTGGCCACGATGACCAGGAGAAAATTACAATCTTACGACCTCGCGCGTAAGACGTCACAGTCTTCTCAGGTGGCTGCCCATAGTTCATAAAGACCACACAACACTTGCAATGCAAACTTGAGCTGCTGCTGCGCTCAAGAGACAGACGTCTTGGAAGTATATCTTGGTGTGTTGCGGCGTCTGATCTCAAGGGTCTGGTGCCTGGCACGCCCCGCTGAGCCCAACGACCCTCCAGGGGTGAGCCAATACGTCAGAGGTGTCGCGAGCGCCAAATCCTTAACGTAAACATTGGTAATTCCTCGACAAGGCGTCTTAGGAGGCCAGAACACAATTTCTGTTAGTCTTTCCTTACAATGGCCCCCGTCCCTGCTCCAGACACTAGCCTGCGTCCCTGCTCCAGACACTAACCTCCGTCCCTGCTCCAGACACTAGCCTGCGTCCCTGCTCCAGACACTAACCTCCGTCCCTGCTCCAGCTGTATCTCCACTCCACATCCTACATGCACTGCACAAACACTCTACACGCTAGTTAGTTAACAAGCCGACAGTGTAGGCGAAATGAGCACTTAGGCACACCATACACAAGACAGGCTTTACGATGCCTAAACTCATTGAGCAGTTTGTCTCGTAAGGTGTATGCCCACTCATCATCACTGTCTCTTTCTCACTGTCTGTGGTTGTCCTATAGACAGCGAGTCTCCTCACCTGGGGAAGGACGGACGCCCAGGTGAACAGACAAATACTAGACATAAATCCCTGTCTCTCCCCTCCGGATTATTCCGAGGGAGTAGGAAGGGCAAGGGAGAAGTCAACTGAGAAGGGGAGAGGGATGAGAGAGAGAGAGAGAGAGAGAGAGAGAGAGAGAGAGAGAGAGAGAGAGAGAGAGAGAGAGAGAGAGAGAGAGAGGGAGGGAGGGAGGGAGGGGGGGGGGGAAGCAGCAATGCGGGGAATTCAAGCCGGTGGAAAGGGTGTGAAAGAGTGAGACGGGGGAAAAAACTGACGGTTGTAAGAAAAATGGGAAGGATAGAGCCGGAAGAAGAAAAAAAAAGAGGAGAGAAAATTCAATAATTGCTTTGTTGGAGTGTCCCATATTCGCAGTAAACACAGGGTGGGGAGGTAGAAATACATACACACACACACACACACACACACACACACACACACACACACACACACACACACACACATACACACACACACACACACACACACACACAAAGAGTGAGAGTGAGAGTGAGAGTGAGAGTGAGAGTGAGTGAGAGTGAGTGAGAGTGAGTGTGTGTGTGTGTGTGTGTGTGTGTGTGTGTGTGTGTGTGTGAGTGAGTGTGTGTGAGTGTGAATGAATGAATGAATGAATGAATGAATGAATGAATGAATGAATGAATATATCATCCAGAATCTTGAATATCACAAACATAAGACTAATCCTTGAGTATGCGGCCCCAACATGGTGTCCAGACCTCGTGAAGCACAAGGTGAAGCTGGAAAAAGTTGAGAAGTAGCCCACTTGACTAGTCCCAGAACTTAGAGGCATGAGTTACGTGGAAACGCTGTGCGAATTGCACCTTGCGACGCTGGAAGATTGAAGAGCTCGGGGAGACATGATCATTACATTCAAAATTCTCAAGGGAATTGACAGTGTAGTTATGGACAGATTATTTCGCATGGATGGTACGCGAACAAGGGGACACAGGTGGAAACTGAGTACCCAAGTGAGCCACAGAGATATTAGAAAGGATTTGTTCAGTGTCAGAGTAGTTAGTAAATGGAATGCACTAGGAAGGGATGTGGTGGAGGCTGACTCCATACACAGTTTCAAATGTAGATATGATGCTCAGGAACCTAAACACCAGTTGATTAACAGTTAAGAGCCGGCGGAGCCAAAGCTGAACCCCCGCAAGCACAACTAGACGAGTACACATTATAGGGATGAGATAAGTAGGAGCAGAGAGAGGGGGCGTAAAGTCGGAGCTTAGGTAGGGAAAAGACGGAAAGAATGAGAAGCAGAAGAAAATTAAAAATAGATAATCCAAGGAATAACAAAGAAAAAACTTACAACGCCAGATGATACTATGAAGATAGAGGGAGGGGGGGGGGGGAATCAGATAAACTAACTGTCATTTATGAGTGAGCAAGTTCACTTGGCGTCTACCTCCTGCTCCTATGAGGTGCTGTGAGTACACCTCATAGGAGCTGAGGTACCTCATATGAGGTGCTGTGAGGCATCTGAAGCTGCTCTAAGTTGGGAGAAGTGCCTCCTGCTGGCACTGGGGGGGGGGGGAGGGGGATGAAGTGCTTGCTGCAAGCGCTGGAGGAGCCGACTGCTGGTGCCGGGGGTGCCCGCTGGTAGTGCCTGCTACAGGGGCTGGGAGTGCCAGCTGGCTCTGAGCGTGCACGCTGATGCAACTTCTCCCACTGCCTGTTTCAGCTAGATTAATTAGCCATCACTCAGGCCGGGTCCCCAAGCGCGCGAGTGTGTTAGCGCTGGTGATGAACACTTCGCCGGGAATCGTTCCTCGCACTTGCCAGACGAGCAGAGGTCACAGGATAGAGGACAAAGTTCATCCCAGTCTTAGGTCAAGGCCGGCAGATAGACAGCTCCGTGGGTGACAGGTCAGTGGGCGCTTTGTTCACGTGTTCGAAGTGATCGATCTTGATCGACGGTAATCTGATCGACCTTCGTAAGACGATGTTGCTGCATTTCTTGTTCTCGACCTAGTCGATAATTTGATTTATTGTGTGTGGTGATCGTGTGTGTTCACCGAGATGTACTGGAGTTATACCTGGAGGGATTCCGGCCGTTCTACTCCCCAAGCTTCCCACCCACCAGCCTGGAGCCAGGCCTGATTTGTGACAACTTGGTCAAGAGTCCATTCACACCTTCCGAGTCCCACCTGTCGTTTGGTTCATGTGGTTATACTGTGCCACTTGCCTCTCCCTGTGTGACACTGTGTCACTTGCCTCTCCCTGTGTGACATTGTGCCACTCATCTCTCTGTGTGATACTGTGATACTTGCCTCTCCCTGTGTGACACTGTGCCACTTATCTCCCTGTGTGACACTGTGCCACTTGCCTCCCTGTATGACACTGTGCCACTTTTTTTTTTAGAGTGGCGGTCCATTTGCGCGTCCAGCTTCCATCGACGTATCGTGCCGCTGTTTCTCATTCTGGACCTTGCTTCTCTGTTTATTTTGTCGATTTCCCTTAGAATCGTGATAGGAAGGTGTGTATTGAGTTGGACTGCCTGTGTTTCGTTTCAGGTGTGTGTGTGTGTGTGTGTGTGTGTGTGTGTGTGTGTGTGTGTGTGTGTGTGTGTGTGTGTGTGTGTGTGTGTGTAACATAACTGAGCCGGAAATAGAGTTATAGGATAGTCCATGAAGCACTTCGCGTCTGCTCGGAACGTTTCCCCTTTCTTCGTTTCCCTTTCTATCTTTCTCTTACCATTTTCTCTATTTGTTGACTTTGTATCTCGTAGGTTGTCCCCGGCACATTTCTCTTTCATTATTTGTCTTTCCAATCACTTGGGCTGGACGGTAGAGCGACGGTCTCGCTTCCTGCAGGTCGGCGTTCAATCCCCGTCAGTCCAAGTGGTTGGGCACCATTCCTTGCCTCCCTGTCCCATCCCAAACTCTTATCCTGACCCCTTCCAAGTGCTGAAAGCGCCAGGCCATTACAGTCGTAATGGCTTGACGCTTTTCCCCTGATAATTACCTCACTCTATGCAGGCGATGAGTCACAATAACGTAGCTAAAGTATGTTGACCAGACCACACACTAGAAGGTGAAGGGACGACGACGTTTCGGTCCGTCCTGGACCATTCTCAAGTCCATTGTGATGACTTGAGGATCGACTTGAGAATGGTCCAGGACGGACCGAAACGTCGTCGTTCTTCACTCTGTCTTCCACTCCTATATCCTTTCTCTTGTTCCTTCCTAGCCTCTCCTTCCCTCTCACGCCTCACCCTCCTCCAGACGCTCCGTGTCGTCCAGGTAGAGCTTATTTTACTGAAGGTGAAAGGTCCATATTTTCATGGAAGGTAGTGGCTGGGGGCGGACCCAACCTCAGCACCCAGCATCTCCAGCACCCAGCATCTCCACCTCCCAGCATCTCCAGCACCCAGCATCTCCAGCACCCAGCATCTCCAGCACCCAGCATCTCCACCTCCCAGCATCTCCACCTCCCAGCATCTCCAGCACCCAGCATCTCCAGCACCCAGCATCTCCAGCACCCAGCATCTCCAGCACCCAGCATCTCCAGCACCCGGCATCTCCAGCACCCAGCATCTCCACCTCCCAGCATCTCCAGCACCCAGCATCTCCAGCACCCAGCATCTCCAGCACCCGGCATCTCCAGCACCCAGCATCTCCAACACTCGGCATCTCCCGCACCCAGCATCTCCAGCACCCAGCATCTCCAGCACCCGGCATCTCCAGCACCCAGCATCTCCAGCACCCGGCATCTCCAGCACCCAGCATCTCCAGCACCCAGCATCTCCAGCACCCAGCATCTCCAGCACCCGGCATCTCCAGCACCCAGCATCTCCACCTCCCAGCATCTCCAGCACCCAGCATCTCCAGCACCCGGCATCTCCAGCACCCAGCATCTCCAGCACCCGGCATCTCCAGCACCCAGCATCTCCAGCACCCAGCATCTCCAGCACCCAGCATCTCCAGCACCCAGCATCTCCAGCACCCAGCATCTCCAGCACCCAGCTCACCGTTAAATATTCCTGGCATTAGTGTAATGTGGCCTAGAGAATGTGATGCTGCTCACCGATAGATTACTCGCAGGCTTGTGTAGTTGGGTTGTCTGGAACAAACTGACTGCTCATGTGTAACCACCGCGAGGTATGTGTTGGAGGCTTTCACGCGTTGATTACACACGAATGGTTGATTGATGAAGATGAGGCCACCACAAGAGGCGGCACGGGCAGGAGTAGCCCCGTTGGTGGTAGATGTCACACCTACCTCCGTTGGTGGTAGATGTCACACCTACCCCCGTAGGTGGTAGATGTCACACCTACCCCCGTAGGTGGTAGATGTCACACCTACCCCCGTAGGTGGTAGATGTCACACCTACCCCCGTAGGTGGTAGATGTCACACCTACCCCCGTAGGTGGTAGATGTCACACCTACCCCCGTAGGTGGTAGATGTCACACCTACCCCCGTAGGTGGTAGATGTCACACCTACCCCCGTAGGTGGTAGATGTCACACCTACCCCCGTAGGTGGTAGATGTCACACCTACCCCCGTAGGTGGTAGGTGTGATCTTTGGTTGCGTAACATCTTCACGTGTCTCTGGGCCTGGTGACTAAACACGAATGAGTTTTGTTTGGGTATAAATACGATCTGCGTTACATAGGTTAATAGGCCTTTGGCAGTCTCCTCTATTGTTACGTTGACCAGACCACACACTAGAAGGTGAAGGGACGACGACGTTTCGGTTCGGGAATGGTCCAGGACGGACCGAAACGTCGTCGTCCCTTCACCTTCTAGCGTGTGGTCTGGTCAACATACTTCAGCCACGTTATTGTGACTCATCGCCTGCATATTGTTATTTTGTTACAGTGTAAGTGTAATATGAGGACAAAATTCCTTTGTTTTTTTTCTGTAATTTCTTGCATTTATTTTTATCGTGAGACTGGACCAAAGAGCTGAAGCTCAACCCCCCCCCCCATGAAGAGCTGAGTACACTCCCAGACCCCCCAGCAGGGCCAAATCTCCCCCCCCCCCCCCACTCCTCTCCCCCCACTGGTCGCAGACAATGCATCTTTACCTTAAACTCGGATGAATCGAAGGAGGGTTTGTGCCCTTTGAACAATGGCTTCCATGGCAACACATTGTGTGTGAGTCCTACCTCATTTTCTCCTTATATGAAGTAATGTAAAAACACGTGATGAGAATTTTTTGAGCAACAGACGAATGAATATACGGGAGAAAGGGGTGTGGGGGTGACAGAGGGATGTGTAGCCTGGTTGATACCTGGTTGATGGGGTTCTGAGAGTTCTTCTACTCCCCAAGCCCGGCCCAAGGCCAGGTTCGACTTGAGAGTCAAGTCGCCATGATTATATTGGTGCAGTGAGTAATAAAGGGATCATTAAATTAATGCAATTATTTCGAAACCCATAAATGTGTGTGGGAATATTTTATCAGTGTGGCAGTGATATGTATCTATAAATTAGAATGGCGGTCCGAGGTTGGAGGCCAGATGTTTGGAGTGGGGCGGGGGGGGGGGGGGGGGGGTCGCACATTACAGGCTCCTCGCGGTTGAGTGGACAGCGCTCTGGGGTCGTAGTGCTAAGGGCCTGGGTTCGATCCCAGATAGAGGCAGAAATAAATAGGCAGAGTTTCATTCACCCCCTAGTGCGCCTGTTCACCTAGCAGTAAATAGGTACCTGGAGGTTAGACAGCTGCTATGGGCTGTTTCCTAGGGATGTGTGTGTGTGTGTGTGTGTGTGTGTGTGTGTGTGTGTGTGTGTGTGTGTGTGTGTGTGTGTGTGTGTGTGTGTGTGTGTGTGTGTGTGTGTGGTCGCAGAGATATGTAAACTCTTCACTCTTGTTTGTCTAGTTTTTAATTACATTTACTTTCCTAGTTGCCAAGATACATTAGAAACTTGTCTTTTTACCTGTCTGCATATGTTATATTCTTGTGAATTATTTGAATATCTATTTATTATTATTCTAGACGACTAAACCAAGATGTTTACATTTTGTCATCAATGATTAAGCTGAGAGGAAGATGTGTGCTGTAACTCTCTCCCACACCCACATTCCCCGTGCACTCCCAGACTAAGCTGAGCTGAAGGTGGATATTGTACCACTCCCAGACTAAGCTGAGAGGAAGGTGGATATTGTAGCACTCCCAGACTAAGCTGAACGGAAGGCGGATGTTGGCGTGCTATCAAGAACGGCTCGACGAACGGCCTGGCCTGATAGAACACGCGAGGAAAAACATTTTCAATTTTCCTGCGAGAGCTTCGCCACCTTTGAAGTGAAGATCGTTTCACGGGAAAGAAACATTATGCTTTCTGGCCTTTGCTCAGCGTTCCAAGGAGGAGGAGGAGGAGGAGTCTGTTTCCATATTTATCTATGCCTGACAGCTTAGTGGACAGCGCTCGGGATTAGTAGTCCTAAGGTTGCGGGTTCGATCCCCGGCGGAAGCGGAAACAAATGGGCAGATTGTCTTTCACTTTGATGCCCCTGGTACCTAGCAGTAAATAGGTACCTGGGAGTTAGGCAGCTGATAAGGATGTATGGATTTTGACATCGGGGTAGGAATGAATGAATAGAGGACGGCTGGATAGTGAACCACGTTCCTTGTGATGAAGTGGGTAGCGCACGCTCCTCGAAAAAAAAAAAGAGGACCTAGGTTCGAATCCTGGGCAGAATGCGACGACTGGGGGCACTGTTCCACCCTCCGTTCGCTGATGCGTACCCAGGAGTAGTTAGGAACTTGAATGTCATGGTTACTGGGTTTGTTCTGAGAGAAAAAAGTCCTTGTGTTACAAAGCTCTGAATATGCCGTCCCTCTCTTACCTTCGTCACTGGTCGTCCACCGGCTGTAGCAACCGTCACTGGTCGTCCAGCAGCTGTAGCGTCCGTCAGTGGTCGTCCAGCAGCTGTAGCAACCGTCACTGGTCGTCCAGCAGCTGTAGCGTCCGTCAGTGGTCGTCCACCGGCTGTAGCGTCCGTCACTGGTCGTCCACCGGCTGTAGCAACCGTCACTGGTCGTCCAGCAGCTGTAGCGTCCGTCAGTGGTCGTCCAGCAGCTGTAGCAACCGTCACTGGTCGTCCAGCAGCTGTAGCGTCCGTCAGTGGTCGTCCAGCAGCTGTAGCGTCTGTCACTGGTCGTCCAGCAGCTGTAGCGTCCGTCACTGGTCGTCCACCGGCTGTAGTGACCGTCAGTGGTCGTCCAGCAGCTGTAGCGTCCGTCACTGGTCGTCCACCGGCTGTAGCAACCGTCACTGGTCGTCCAGCAGCTGATGCGTCCGTCAGTTGTCGTCCAGCAGCTGTAGCGACCGTCAGTGGTCGTCCAGCAGCTGTAGCGTCCGTCAGTGGTCGTCCAGCAGCTGTAGCGTCTGTCACTGGTCGTCCAGCAGCTGTAGCGTCCGTCACTGGTCGTCCAGCAGCTGTAGCGTCCGTCACTGGTCGTCCAGCGGCTGTAGCGTCCGTCACTGGTCGTCCAGCGGCTGTAGCGTCCGTCACTGGTCGTCCAGCGGCTGTAGCGTCCGTCACTGGTCGTCCAGCGGGCTGTAGCGTCCGTCACTGGTCGTCCAGCGGCTGTAGCGTCCGTCACTGGTCGTCCAGCAGCTGTAGCGTCCGTCACTGGTCGTCCAGCAGCTGTAGCGTCCGTCACTGGTCGTCCAGCGGGCTGTAGCGTCCGTCACTGGTCGTCCAGCGGCTGTAGCGTCCGTCACTGGTCGTCCAGCGGGCTGTAGCGTCCGTCACTGGTCGTCCAGCGGCTGTAGCGTCCGTCACTGGTCGTCCAGCGGGCTGTAGCGTCCGTCACTGGTCGTCCAGCAGCTGTAGCGTCCGTCACTGGTCGTCCACCGGCTGTAGCGTCCGTCACTGGTCGTCCAGCGGCTGTAGCGTCCGTCACTGGTCGTCCACCAGCACCGACCCTCTGACGAGACTAAGTCATTTCGAAAGTTAAACTGTGAGTCACCGGGCTGTTGAACTATGTGCATCAGTAGCTTAACCAATCAGCGCCGTCAGCCAGGATAAGTGGAAAGAGCATTAGCGAGATGATTATGGCTCTCTGGGGTAGCGATGAGGAAGATGGGAGAGGAGTAGAAGAAGAGTGGAACATATTCCTCACCTCTTACCCCTGTTCCAAGGGGACAAGTAGAACATTAAACAACGTGGGAAGGAAGGTTGAGGGATGGGAAAGGTCACGAGGCTACGAGCAACCCACTGAGGGAGTGACTGGGGGGGAAGGAAGGATTAAGGGAAAGGTGGGAAAGGAGCTGACTGTGGACCCGGAGGCGGGGAGTGTGTGTAGAAGAGGACTTGGCCAAGCAGGCGGGCCACACACACACACCCCGACTCACATTTCCATCACAATACGACGAATATTTTAGCAAGGAGAGTAGGGCGGCGGTGGTTGAGTGGTTCCCAGCTCCCGGGAATGCAAGTTTAGTTTGGCCGAGGTTGGAGTAGGAGTCGGATAATCCCGATCATCTCTTGAGTGAGCCGATCACTGGTGGCGAGGGGTGATAATACGTCATGGATCTAACCCAAGGTGTGTGTGGGGGGCCTGTTAGCCCAAGGGCTGTGGTAGAGTGGGCTTGTCGAGGCTGTGGGGGTCAGGGTGCACCTGACCCATCGCTACCCCTTACACCCACACCCACACACACCCACCCACTCCAAAGGTTTGCCACCAGATTAGTACCCGAGCTGAGAGGTATGAGCTACGAGGAGAGACTACGGAAATTGAACCTCACTTCGTTGGAAGACAGAAGAGTTAGGGGGGGACATGATCACCACATTCAAGATTCTCAAGGGAATCGACAGGGTTGATAAAGACAGGCTATTTAACACAAGGGGCACACGCACTAGGGGACACAGGTGGAAACTGAGTGCCCAAATGAGCCACAGAGATATTAGAAAGAACTTTTTTAGTGTCAGAGTGGTTGACAAATGGAATGCATTAGGAAGCAATGTGGTGGAGGCTGACTCCATACCCAGTTTCAAGTGTAGATATGATAGAGCCAAATAGGCTCAGGAACCTGTACACCTGTTGATTGACGGTTGAGAGGCGGGACCAAAGAGCCAGAGCTCAACCCCCGCAAGCACAACTAGGTGAGTACAACTAGGTGAGTACTCCCTCTCGTTCATAGCCCCCCACACTGACCATTCCAGCTTCGACTCCACTTCCCGCGCTGGACACAGACTCCTCCCCCCCCCCCCCGTGTGCCACAGAAGTGACACCTATGACACACACAAGACACAACGTAAACCAACAGACACAGTGCCAGTCCCGCCTGTGTGACAGCTTGGCACCCGACCTCCACACGTCCCACAACTCGCCAAACTCTCCCTTCCAACAATACGCGCCAGTCAGCAGTCTGGAGGGTGTTCGGAGGGGATTGTGTGGGGTGAACCGCGCGTGCTAAACTGCCGCTCTTCAAACTTGCTGATGACACGAGGAAGCATATTTGATAACTGCTATCTGTCATCAACTGGCGCCTGTGATCTTGGTGTCAGGAGACGAGGATAGCTGCGATACCAGGACGCAGTCAGGGAGGGCCCTGTCTAACCACTCTGAACCATCGGGGGATCGAACGCCGACCCTCCCCATCAAGAAGCGTGGCCGGCGCTGTACCGACCCACCCTACTGGATGGACTACTGGGATGTGAATTACAATTTGAGGTGTCACGGCTTAACAGTCGGGCTCTGGGTTTAAAGTAGACCGCCGACATTGTGCCAAATCCAGCACCAGATTGGTATTGTCAGTGCCATCCTCTGGCGAATGTTGGCACTCGTTGTACACATTTGTTGAAATGATTTGGGTGATGCGAGAATCTCTTTTATTTTGCCAGTGAGATCCTATAGCTTGGGAGATCCTATAGTTTGGGAGATCCTACAGCTTGGGAGATCCTATAGCTTGGGAGATCCTATAGTGTGGAAGATGCTATAGCGCGGAAGAGCCTATAGTGAGGGAGAACATTGTGAATGAGTAGATTTGCGTTGTGATATAGTTTTTTCTCGATTTGCCGCTCCGTAAAAATTGGAGTGTTACCTCGTTACGGGACTCGAATTTTTAATTAGAACGTCGTATTATTTTGTAACAGCTTGGCCGAATCCGTAATAAATGTGGCTTATCAAGTGTGCGGTGAGACATGAACTTGGCACTGAGGTTGTAATTGGGACGATACGAACGATTCAAGAAGCTGTGGTGTTGTAGACTGGGATGGTACGAACTATTCAGGACGGTGGGGTGAATTAGCAAAGTGCAATATAAAAAGTTGTATTAACATCCGTGGTGGCGGCGGGAGGAGGAGAAACTGCAGTAAAACAGGTCGACGTCCACATTTTGTTCTTCATATATCTGGAAAGTCGTAAACAGGTCTGTGATGTGATCCCCAGGTATTCAGCTTTAGTAGGAGAGGGAGACGTGGGGGTCCTGTGATTCCTGGGGTCCCTGCGACTCTTAGGGGCCCCTGCAACTCCTGGGGTCCTCCTCAGCGAGTCCTAGGATGCGTGACCTTCTATGGGTTGACTACTGAGGGTCACGAAACACTGGACTCTAAGGGTTCTTTTGGCCCCGGGGGACAAAATCCCTTTTTGTCCAGGATCACCCCGTGGCGCACAGGGTACTGTAACCACGAACCATTGGTTCGAATCCTTGTCAAGTCAAAACGAGTTCTTAGGGATTAATGGCTCGCGCGTTTACGGAAGTTGGTGCAGAGATGCGTACCCCGAGGTCAGTGTTCACATTGTGAGAGGCTCCGAGGTTCCCGCGCTGATGCTGAGCTAGGCAGCAGCTGGTGGCGCCAGCTCTCTGCCTCGCCAAAAGCCGCCACAAATTGTGAAGCCTGTCGAATATTGTAAGTGAACTTCGTAAACAGGAAAACCCAAAGTTATAGGTCTCGCCCGTTCCCCTTTCTTCCCTCCCTCCCTCTATACCCCTTCTGCCCTTCGTCCATCCCCCTATCTTCCTTTGTCCTCCCTCCCTATCCTTCCCCCCTTCCTCCTTCCCCCACCTCTTCCTCTTCTTTCCTCACCTCCCTCCATCCTCACCTGTTTTCTCCTTGCCAATCACATCCTCTCCTTCATCTTCTACTTCAAAGATATTATAGAGGGGAAAATCGGTTTAGAATAGCGAGAATGAGCTGGCTTGGGCCCCTTGGAGCCTGGCGTGGGTCCCTTGGAGCCTGGCGTGGGTTCCTTGGAGCCTGGCGTGGGTCCCTTGGAACCTGGCGTGGGGCCCAGGAGCTAAAACAAGAATCATCGGGGTACAGCAACAATTCCCACCGATCTCGCAAGTCCTAATAAATAAACAGCATTTCAAATTAATACATAATGACATGGGGGAGATTGGAGAAAACCTGTTGACCAATGCGAGGCAAGTTCTATTTATATCCAAATTCAGATGTTTTATTCATTAATATTTGTACTTTTATAGTTAGGTTAGTTTACACAAGTTTACAGTCAATTATTTTACCTAGAAGACAGTCATAATAATATGTAATATCTATAATTATATATATATTGTATATTCAAGGTATACACATAAATTTAAGCACTTCATTTATCACTGATTTAAAAGTGATTACAGTTGTCACATTTAGAATTAGTAACTCTGTTCGTAACAACTTGTACAGGTTCTGTACATTACAGTACTGGCTGAACTTTACAGGTGGATATCAGTTTAAATCAAAATGTAATTTTTTTGTGGCATAAAGTAAATAACTATAACCTTCATCTGTCTAGTTTGTTTATTTTTGTTTACGTTTTTATCACACTATTAATGTTCCCTTTATTATACACTTTCATTATGTATATGCTTCGCTTTTCTAGAGAATGTGTATTAATTTTTTTTTTATCTTTCTATTCTTTCTTTCTATTTTTTCTATCTCTATTCTATTTCTTTCTTTCTATTGACTCTTCATCCTTCTCTGCACACTTTCTAAAGAAAGTGTTGACCAGACCACACACTAGAAATTGAAGGCTTTGACTTTGACAAGAATCGACTTGAGAATGGTCCAGGACGGACCGAAACGTCGTCGTCCCTTCAATTTCTAGTGTGTGGTCTGGTCAACATACTTCAGCCACGTTATTGTGACTCATCGCCTGCATAAAGAAAGTGTTCCTTTCTGTTGTATTGAAGGTTAAAACTGAACTGTATAACCTAACAGGGGTGCCTACAACTCGAGTAGTTTCCACTGTATTTTTCACATCCTCAAAGCCGACCTAAGAAACTTCCACAAAGTAGCCACGAAGCAAACGAGTTAAGGCACAGGGGCCTCGATGAATGTATATTACGAATTTACGAATGTATATTACGAATGTATTTTTGATGAATGTATATTACGAATATAATTCACGCCCTCCTAACTCCCACCTGCACGACACTATCAGAAGGACGGTAGGTGGCTGGGGGGAGTAGGACGACAGGTGTGGGGGCGGGGGCGTAGGACGACAGGTGTGGGGGGGGGGGTTGGAAGGGGGGGGGGAGATGTTAATTGAGACGTTCGTCAACAGGGCAATCAGCTCGTCAAGAGGTGTTCGTAAGGCCCCGTCTCCCCGGAGCGTCGCTATTAAACCACAAAGACGCGGCAAAAAAATTTTTCACCAATTCTTTCGCCAATCACAATGTTCATTCCCAGAGCTGGGTCAGGGTCATGGAGTGGGTGGAAGTGGTGAAGTTTAGTGCATGGCTGCCGGAACCTACACCTTTAACCCTTGCCACCCCTCCCCCCCCCCCAACACCCACCCCACACCCTCCCCAAGCTCCCCCCCTTTCCCTCCTCTAGCCCCCCTCCCCTCTTCCCTACCTCCAACTAGCCCCTTGTTCCCCCTCCCCTTCAACCATCCCACTCCCCATGTGACGCACACCCCCTTCATTGTCCTCCAACAAAAGTGTGTCATTGTACTCCATAAACAAAACAAAAACACTCCGTAACACTTTTACCACACCTTCGACATATTGTCCAACCTTTTTTCCAACCTTTAAATAAGCCTTAGTGTTGCCTGCCATTTTTATTCCTTATTTTTTTTCTTCTTCCGCGTTTTATACAGTTCCATACTTGTCTATGCGAATATATATATTTTTTCTCGCGAATGATTAATATTTGAGCGGTGACTGACTGAGTCTGGAGACGCTTTTTAGGTACCCTTATGTGGTGGTGTATGTGGTGGTGTATGTGTTGACTGAGGCAGTTATGTGGGGGTGTATGTGTTGACTGAGGCAGTTATGTGGTGGTGTATGTGTTGACTGAGGCAGTTATGTGGGGGTGTATGTGTTGACTGAGGCAGTTATGTGGGGGTGTATGTGTTGACTGAGGCAGTTATGTGGTGGTGTATGTGTTGACTGAGGCAGTTATGTGGTGGTGTATGTGTTGACTGAGGCAGTTATGTGGTGGTGTATGTGTTGACTGAGGCAGTTATGTGGTGGTGTATGTGTTGACTGAGGCAGTTATGTGGTGGTGTATGTGTTGACTGAGGCAGTTATGTGGGGGTGTATGTGTTGACTGAGGCAGTTATGTGGGGGTGTATGTGTTGACTGAGGCAGTTATGTGGGGGTGTATGTGTTGACTGAGGCAGTTATGTGGGGGTGTATGTGTTGACTGAGGCAGTTATGTGGTGGTGTATGTGTTGACTGAGGCAGTTATGTGGGGGTGTATGTGTTGACTGAGGCAGTTATGTGGGGGTGTATGTGTTGACTGAGGCAGTTATGTGGTGGTGTATGTGTTGACTGAGGCAGTTATGTGGTGGTGTATGTGTTGACTGAGGCAGTTATGTGGTGGTGTATGTGTTGACTGAGGCAGTTATGTGGTGGTGTATGTGTTGACTGAGGCAGTTATGTGGTGGTGTATGTGTTGACTGAGGCAGTTATGTGGGGGTGTATGTGTTGACTGAGGCAGTTATGTGGGGGTGTATGTGTTGACTGAGGCAGTTATGTGGGGGTGTATGTGTTGACTGAGGCAGTTATGTGGGGGTGTATGTGTTGACTGAGGCAGTTATGTGGGGGTGTATGTGTTGACTGAGGCAGTTATGTGGGGGTGTATGTGTTGACTGAGGCAGTTATGTGGGGGTGTATGTGTTGACTGAGGCAGTTATGTGGGGGTGTATGTGTTGACTGAGGCAGTTATGTGGTGGTGTACGTGTTGACTGAAGCAGTTATGTGGTGGTGTACGTGTTGACTGAGGCAGTTATGTGGTGGTGTATGTGTTGACTGAGGCAGTTATGTGGGGGTGTATGTGTTGACTGAGGCAGTTATGTGGTGGTGTATGTGTTGACTGAAGCAGTTATGTGGTGGTGTATGTGTTGACTGAAGCAGTTATGTGGTGGTGTATGTGTTGACTGAGGCAGTTATGTGGGGGTGTATGTGTTGACTGAGGCAGTTATGTGGTGGTGTATGTGTTGACTGAAGCAGTTATGTGGTGGTGTATGTGTTGACTGAGGCAGTTATGTGGTGGTGTATGTGTTGACTGAGAGTGCACGAGGGAGCACCACGGGTGCTATCAGTATACCCATCAATGTGTGTGTGGTTGTCATTAGAGGTATCCGTGGTATACTGGCCGATATTTCTATTATCGGTATCTGTCAGATTTCAGCCAATACCTACAAGTTTTTTTCTGCCAATGTTTTCTTTCCAGTTTTTCCATACTGGGAGAGAACTCCCATTTACGTCTCCCGTTAACAGAAGCCAAAAACTTTCGAGGTGAGCAAGTCAAGGAACACATAAGACTGAGTGGTAAGGATGAACTAGCCACACTCTGGCTGATCTTCACTCTTGAAGGCTGGAGGGGCCCCCCATACACAGCTTCCAATGTAGCTTTGCCGAAAGCCCAATTAGCACACTCTTACCGTTCTGTTTGAAGTTTGAAACCTCAGCAGGTTGGGGATGTAAGAGTCGGGAATTACTCCTATCTTGAGGTTATCTTGAGATGATTTCGGGGCTTTTTAGTGTCCCCGCGGCCCGGTCCTCGACCAGGCCTCCACCCCCAGGAAGCAGCCCGTGACAGCTGACTAACTCCCAGGTACCTATTTACTGCTAGGTAACAGGGGCATTCAGGGTGAAAGAAACTTTTGCCCATTTGTTTCTGCCTCGTGCGGGAATCGAACCCGCGCCACAGAATTACGAGTCCTGCGCGCTATCCACCAGGCTACGAGGCCCCCCATTCCTAGATTCCTAGACTGATCTGGTTGATTATCGACCACTTGTACGAAATTGCAAGTTGTTGGTAACGCAGTAATCACCACCGGGGGAGTTCATTTATCGCGGTATCATTTAGTGGACACCCCAGGAGTAATCGTGTCGGTTATTATTTTATTTATAGTGTGTTACTAATCTGTCATTGTTTACAAACCCCCGAGATCATGAGAACCATTTTTGTGCAGTAATAACATCTGAAACCAAATATTAAGTGTCGGAACGCCTCTCTATTTGTCATTGTTGAACTCGAAGTTGGTGTTGAGTTGTTGAACTCTAGATGAGCTCTATTTGTTATTGTTGAACTCTAGTTGAGCTCTATTTGTCATTGTTGAACTCTAGTTGAGCTCTGTTTGTCATTGTTGAACTCTAGTTGGGCTCTATTTGTCATTGTTGAACTCTAGTTGAGCTCTATTTGTCATTGTTGAACTCGAAGTTGGTGTTGAGTTGTTGAACTCTAGTTGAGCTCTATTTGTTATTGTTGAACATTGGTGGTTAGAGGGGGTTCTACTCGCGGCCCGGGCAGGCGGTATCATCGGGTGACGCCGCCTTACCAAGCTATTTACGAAGAAGATGGCAGGGTAATATGGAAGGTAGGGGAGGGATATTGAAGTGAGGAGACACTGAAGGGGCGGATATGAAGGCAGGAGGGTGAAAATTAAGGGAAGGGAGCGGGGGTAGGTGGGGAAGGGGGGGGGGTTGATCGTGACTGGAGCTGTGGATTAGATTTGGGATTACTGCCGGCGGTCTGCCTCAAGTGATAGACACAATCCTGCACTAGGACTGTCGATTACGCTCCTTCCCTTCCCTGGTCCTTCCCTTTCAGACCCTCCCTACCCTGGACCCTCCCTTCCCTGGACCCTCCCTTCCCTGGACCCTCCCTTCCCTGGACACTCCCTACCCTGGACCCTCCCTTCCCTGGACCCTCCCTTCCCTGGACACTCCCTACCCTGGACCCTCCCTTCCCTGGACCCTCCCTTCCCTGGATCCTTACTTTCCTGGACCTTCTTCCCTGGACCCCTCCCTTCCCTGGACCCTCCCTTCCCTGGACCCTCCCTTCCCTGGACCTTCCCTTCCCTGGACCCTTACTTTCCTGGACCTTTTTCCCTTCCAGACCCTCCATTCCTCCCCCCCCCACCCCCCTTTTTCCTCATCACAGCCATGCACTTTCCTCCCATCACAATTTGCTTTCTCGAATGCAACATTGTTTTAGTATTACAGTGTAGGCGAGATAGCAACACAATACACACGGCGCCCCTGCTACCCGATACAGCATCAGGGAAACACTCAAGCAGCAGTCAGGAAGCACTTACGTTGTTCTCCTTGGAGCATGAACGGGACATATATCTTATAATATACACGTCTTGAGGTTATCTTGAGATGATTTCGGGGCTTTTTAGCGTCCCCGCGGCCCGGTCCTCGACCAGGCCTCCACCCCCAGGAAGCAGCCCGTGACAGCTGACTGACACTCAGGTACCTATTTTACTGCTAGGTAACAGGGGCATAGGGTGAAAGAAACTCTGCCCATTGTTTCTCTCCGGCGCCCGGTATCGAACCCGGGACCACAGGATCACAAGTCCAGAGTGCTGTCCGCTCGACCGACCGGCTCCCTGGGGGACATACTGGAAATCTAAATTCAAAATCTACACAATAAATTGGCAATATACTGGAGTGGGAGATATGATAGGAAGTATACAATGATGAAAAGTCAGGATACAATAAGGACTATCAGTGTGAACATCAGTGTGAACATCAGTGTGAACATCAGTGTGAACATCAGTGTGAACATCAGTGTGAACATCAGTGTGAACATCAGTGTGAACATCAGTGTGAACATTAGTGTGAACATCAGTGTGAACATCAGTGTGAACATCAGTGTGAACATCAGTGTGAACATTAGTGTGAACATCAGTGTGAACATCAGTGTGAACATTAGTGTGAACATTAGTGTGAACATTAGTGTGAACATCAGTGTGAACATCAGTGTGAACATCAGTGTGAACATTAGTGTGAACATTATTGTGAACATTAGTGTGAACATCAGTGTGAACATCAGTGTGAACATCAGTGTGAACATCAGAGGTCCACGACGTTTCAACCTCACGCCAACAAATGAAGGAAATAACTCAGGAATAACGGTGGAAACTTTCGAGCGGGAACTTGGTAAGTTTTTGCTGGAGTTACCAGATCAGCCTGGCTGTGATGACTGAAGCCCTGCGGACTGCGAAGACAAATAGCTTCATTGATCAGCCACTCGCCAGAGAAAACCCGACTCCAGGCCAGGCTGCGAGAGTAAACGAACTATTGAAATCATCAATGGGTAATCCACATGTACTGCATGTTCCTTGACCTGTATGGATGCCGTAGGTGTTTCTTACCTGGTTGATGGGGTTCTGGGAGTTCTTCTACTCCCCAAGCCCGGCCCGAGGCCAGGCTCGACTTGTGAGAGTTTGGTCCACCAGGTTGTTGCTTGGAGCGGCCCACAGGCCCACATATCCACCACAGCCCACAGCTTCGCTGATATTGATATCGGGGAGTGATCCTGAACTGCTGTTGATTCCAGAGGTGAACCTGGATGACGGACATATCAAAACAGAAGCCACATACAAAATGCAGTCAAACGACGCTATAGAAAGAACAAATATAAAAGATTTGAAAGTAATCATGTTAGAAGACCTTACTGTTAACGCACACGATGAAGTAGCTGTTAAAACTGCAAGAAAAAGGGCAGATTGGATAACAAGAACCTATGAAACAAGAGATGGCATATCAATTATTTTTTTAAGACGCCAGGGCTTTCTAAGGTGGAATGTTGTTACACACTAACAACCTCGTTTAAAACTGGAGAAATTGCTGACCTGGAGAACCTACAAAGGTGTTTTACTGCCCGAATCCATTCAATAAAACATTAAATTGTTGGGACCGCTTTAAAGTTTTACATTTGTGTTCTCAGCGCAGAGAGAAATGCATATTAATTTATACTTGGAAAATAATAGTGATTGAGAAAAATCAGTAGAAGCCATGAGGAGGATTTGAACCTTTTCACGGGGATACTCTTCATGTCCACGCCCAACCAACTCAGCCACGACATGCCAGGGAGCCTCATCATGGAGCCTACTGATTTTCTCATTGATACATCACGTTAATGGGATTTATTTGTGCATTAGAAGGACTGGTTACAAATAAGCACACGACAACACCACCTCATGAAATCAGGAGGCATGGCAGGAAGTGCAAAATAGTTCCGTTGAAAAGCAGAGGTGCAATTGGTACGCTGAGAGAGAACTCTATCAGTATCAAGGGAACAAAACCTTTCAATGTTCGCTATACACATAAGGGGCATAACTAACCGACCTCTGAAAGTGTTCAAGTCTGAGCTTGATAAACATCTCCAAAGGAAACTTGAACAATCAGGCTGTGATTCATACGTCAGGCTGAGAGCAGCTGCGTCTAACAGCCTGGCTGACCAGACCACCAAACAGGAGGCCCGGTCAGAAACGGTTCGCGGGGACGTCGATCATCAAAATCAACAGTTAGGACTGGTATTGAACAGTAGTGTTCCTTGATGAGTAATAATACCAGGGGGGTGTTCCTTGACGGGTACTGATACCAGGGGGTGTTCCTTGACGGGTATTGATTCTAGGGGTGCTTTCTGGCAGGTATTGATACTAGGGGGTTTCCTTCAGCAGTTTGTTGAGAAAAGGAAGTACATCTCAAAAGGATAGAGTAGCTTAGGCTGTTTCTAATCTCGAACATGTGTTAATCCTTGTTGAATCCCGGTCCCTGAGGAACTGAGCTTTTTCACGTTGGAGGATCTGGATTTTACTAAGTCGTGTTCCTGAATCGGTATTTATACCAGAATGGGTGTTCCTTGACCTGTGTTGATACCAGTTGGTGTTGCTGAACCGGTATTTGTACCAGGGAGTGTTCCTTGACCGGTTACCTTGCGGTATTGATAGCATTGGTATTCCTGTACAGCGCGCGCGCACACACTTCCTGGACCCACAACAGGCGTCACCCCCCTTCAACTATCAACCACGATGCAGTGGAAATCCATAAATCTATGAAATGTTGTCACTTATCGCAGGTGGGAAATAGCAGTTCTAACACCATTGCCGCCACCATACCGCCACCACCACCATGCCGCCACCACCACCATGCCGCCACCACCATCGCCGCTACCACCACTACCACCATCACCACATCAACATAATGACCAAAACCAATCCCACCAACACCATCATCAACTATGGTGGTATTGTTAGCCATTGTGATATTACCCGCGAGTAATTTCCAGGGCTTCTGTCCCTGGCAGTTCCTGCTGCGTATACATATATTCATACATACCCTTACATCGTATATAACCATATATTCATACATATATATACCCGTACGTTGGATGTACGGGGCGGCGGAGGCTGGCTATACCGTCTTTCTCAACAATTCACCGTCGTTGAATTATTGAATGGCTTTCTCTGTAGCTCCTGACCCCCTTTCGAGTTATATGTTACTGTCTGACCGGTGCTGTCTGTCGGAAAGGGTGAGGTCGAGGGTGAGTTCTGGTCGACTCTCGCCACTAACGGGTTTCCTTCCTTTTCATGCCTAGGAAATGGTGTCGACCTGTGCTTGACGGGGGTCTTCCTGGACCTTAGCTGTATATTACTATTACTTGTGCTCTGAGAGGGACATTTGTGCATACCCAGTTGAGTGACCATTGATTACTTGTTATTTTGAGTATTCTTTAGTTTACCTGTATTATGTTTCAAGAGTTGTTGCTCATCCCACATATCCAGAACAACCCGGTTGTCACGGCACTTGCTGTTCGAATGTGTTCAGTTGTTAATTGATGTTTGTGGTGCGTGTCCCTGTGGAGAACGATATATATACTGTGTTGGCTAAAGTATAGGGTACGGGAACTCCGTCAGCACTCTCAACACTTAACCAAAACCGGGTAGTAAACAAGTCGAGAATGAATGCAGTGAATTCCACGGAGCTCGAATGCAAGAAATCAATAACCGCAGAAGTAATATTTTGGCAGTGAATGGCTAGACTTGTTTGGGAAGGATCGGAGGGTGTGTTTCTGGCACCGCTACCGGTCGTGACCTCCACCTTGACCCCTTCCTTGACCCCTTCCTTGTCGCTTTCCTTGACCCCTTCCTTGACCTCTAACTTGACCCCTTCCTTGACCCCTTCCTTGACCGTTGTCTGACCCTGTTTTCTTGGCTTTAATAAACTACTACCTATTCCTTGACTGGTACGTTGGCCTACCTTGTGGTGGTTCCTGCCCATTACGTGGACATCATACTTAGTTAAGTTCATTTATTATGCACCCCATACCCATCCTGTGGGCGGTAGTGGAAAAGGGTTACAGAGGCACATAATGGGCTCAGGAACTGAACCCCAAAATTCCTTTAGCTAAGCAAGTTACAGTCTTGATGAGCTCGTTGCAAAATTCAGTGCACATCGTCACATCAACAATGGGCTGGAGACTGACCACAAGGACAGTTTCTAAATCATACATGTAGATATACATGTATATACATACACTGACGCGTAGGGTGAACAGTGTTTGACACGAGGTTATGTCAAGGTGTGGAGGCGGCGGACACTCTATAATGACAACACTCACCTCAACTGTAATTCACTCGTGTTCTCGAGCCTCCAAAATTACACAATTTTGTGTTAGAGAGAGAGAGAGAGAGAGAGAGAGAGAGAGAGAGAGAGAGAGAGAGAGAGAGAGAGAGAGAGAGAGATAGGGGGACGGGGGAAGGGTGAACACGCGCGAGCGAAAGACCAAGACAGACAGACATAGATACACAAACTTAGACAGCCAGCCAGGCAGCCTAAGCAAGAGTCACATTAAGCTTAACCTCACCAAAAAGCATTACACACGCATGAGGCTGGTTGTGTATCGCACCACTGTCATTCAAGCCGCATAACAATACATTATGACCAGCGAGCAGAGGGAGGGGGTCTCTGATGGCACTAACATTGGTGGAGAAATGCACCCGCCCTGCCCCGGTGTGTGTGTGTGTGTGTGTGTGTGTGTGTGTCGCATAGATGTAATCACAGATTCATGGTCACATATATTTCTTGGCACTGCAAGTTGTTTCATTAATTTCGGTGATAGTGCATGTGTGTGTGGCGTCAGGCTTGCCTCGGCTAATTAGTTGATTGAACCCGGCGCCCTACACAGCTGCCGTCCGTTGGCGCTCCCGTCCCTTGTCCTCCAGGTGGCCTTCACACCCCTCCCTCCCTCTCTCCCTCCTCTCTTGCCCCTCGGGTTGAGCACAGGCGAGTCACCTCACTCCTGACCTTCTGTTGTTGTTATTGGCGCGTGGTGGTGTCCCTAGACCAGTCACCAGCGGTAACATGGGAGGGCGGGCCGCTGCTGCTGCTGCTGCTGCTGCTGCTGCTGCTGCTGCTGCTGCTGCTGCTGCTGCTGCTGCTGCTGCTGCTACTGCTGCTACTGCTGCTACTGCTGCTGCTGCTGCTGCTGCTGCTGCTGCTGCTGCTGCTGCTGCTACTGCTGCTACTGCTGCTACTGCTGCTGCTGCTACTGCTGCTGCTCCTGCCCCTGCCGCCGATGATCATGATTATCTCCAATTCCCTAGCCAAACCATTTATCGTTAGTGGCCGTCTCTGGCCGAATGGCAATGGATCTGGCCGATCTGGCACCGAATGGCCAGATCTACCAGGTAGATCTGGCCTCAGTGCCACCTCATCCTTCCCCCCACGCACTCCATCCCATCCCATCACCACGGTGGCGCCAGGGGGTTGGCACTCCCCCTCCCCCCCTCCCCTCTAGCCACTAATCACCACCAGCAAGCACAGTGGCACAGTGTGCTTGTCACACGCGGGGTTCTCAACACAAGATCCTTGTGGCCGGGTTTTATCTTCCTTATCTTGAGATGATTTCGGGGCTTAGCGTCCCCGCGGCCCGGCCGTGGAAAGTCCAGGTTTCCTCCGGCACCCCTCTAAAGCCTCTCTCATAATGCGTGTTATGGCTCATCCAAGTTGTCGCGGAAACCCGCTTGTGTAAAAACAAAAAACAAAACAAAAAAAAAAACATTTTCTAATAGTGTGTGTGTGTGGCCGGTGACAGCTTTGTGGGCCGCCTCCTCGCACTTAGTTTGATGATTGTTTTTGTAAGTGTTTATTTCACCGGCGTCAGTTGGGTAGATGGGCAAGTGTATATTATCTACGCCCACTGGTTGATGGGGGTCTGGGAGTTCTTCTACTCCCCAAGCCCGGCCCGAGGCCAGGCTCGACTTGTGAGAGTCTGGTCCACCACTGTATCTCCACTTTGGAGATGTCCCGTTTTGTGAGAGTTATTGCGGTGTGTGGGGGTCCTCGCCCCCTCGAACTGTTGGTCGTCGCCATGAGGAGAAGTATGTGGTGTTCACTTTCCTCCGCCGCGGCTTCTACACAGTAACTCTGCAGTAAAAGCTTGAGATGACTTGATTTATATTTGTTGTGGACCTTCAAAGAGCAACAGAGCTTTAAGTTGTTTAGAACTTCAAAGCTTCAAAGCTTCAGAGATCCCTGGTTCAACTTGCTGGCGCTCATCCTCAACTATATGTCACCCTGAGATGTATGTACAGCCCCCCCCCCCCCCCATGAAATATATGTACCGCCCCCTGAAATATATGTACCGCACCTTGAAATATATGTACCGCACCTTGAAATATATGTACCGCACCTTGAAATATATGTACCGCACCTTGAAATATATGTACCGCCCCTTGAAATATATGTACCGAGTGTAGAACACCGAACAAATTTAGTTGCCGGGGGATAATTCCCGGGAATGTTCGGTACTTGCTCTCGGAGGGGCGCTGCGTGTATCCAGGTCCTCCCATCCTCTTCGTCAAGGCCAGCTCATATGAGAAGCGACGCGGGAAAACCCTGCATTAGTGTATTGGAGGAGATGTGATGTCGTACCTCAAGAAGTGCTTACATGCGTGATGCTCTGGGCGCCTGCAGAGGGCGCGCTCTCGTCTGTCATTTGTTGATGTTTTCAAGTGTGTAGCGAAAAGGGAGAAGATGGGAAGACGAGGAGGAAGAAGAAGATGGCTGTTCACCTAGCAGTAAATAGGTACCTGGGAGTTAGACAGCTGCTACGGGCTGCTTCCTGGGGGGGGGGGGGGGTGTAACAAAAAGGAGGCCTGGTCGAGGGCCGGGCCACGGGGACGCTAAGCCCCGAAGTCATCTCAAGATAACCTCAAGATATGGGGAGGGTAGGGGGTGAGGGGGGAATTGACACTGAAACGGGGTGGGTGGGTGTCAATTCCCCCCCCACCCCCCCACACACACACACACACACACATCCCCAGAAAGCAGCCCGTAGCAGCTGTCTAACTCCCAGGTACCTATTTATTGCTGGGTGAACAGGGACCATCAGGGTGAAAGAAACTGCCCATTTGTTTCCGCCTCGGACGGGAATCGAACCCGGGCCCCTAGGACTGCGACCCCCTAGCGCTGTCCACTCAGCCGCGAGGCCCTTGTTTGTGTGTGCGTTCACTGCACTGCGCAGTTCACTCCTTGTAGTAACGCAGTGAACTGAGATACTACAAGCAGTTCAGACAACTAACGCAGTTCACTGTTAGTAGTGACCGCAATTCACTACAACCAGTTAACTGCGTTAGTTGTCAATAACGGGAGAAGTTTTAGCGACAAACGACAGTAACGTTTTCGGCTAAAGTTTTAATGGTGTCGTATTGCTGGTAGTGTGAGAGTATCGATAACGAAGCTACATTCAGATGGTGGGCCACGAGGATGCTGAATGCTCTCGCGAGACCAAATAAGCCTTGTGGTAGAGAGTTATGCAGGGTTGCATAGGTTTAGGATCACACCGGTTACCTTACCTTGAGATTACCTTGAGGTGATTTCGGGGGCTTAGCGACCCCGCGGCCCGGTCGTTGCTGAACTGGTCAACCAGGCTATTGGACGCGGCTGCTTCTATCTGTGGGATGTGTGGAGTGATCGGGCCGCTGTTTATATTATCATGGAGGGTCAAAAATCACCTGGAACACTTTTCTTGCCTAATGAGGCGTCCCATTTAAGCATGTATGAGTAGTGATGAACCAGTTAGTTGTCAGGTGTTGAGAATTGTTGTTAGATATGGCGTCTATTAACATTGGAAAGTTATTTAAATGTTTCAGAAATGTACATATCATATAAAGAGGGTGTGATCCGTGGTAGATCAAGTTGATTTCTCGGTTGCAGTTCTTTTGACCATGTCGTAGCTCAGTCGATTAAGGGGCGTCTGGGATCCTCTCGAACGTAGGTTTGAACCCTCGTCACGGCCCTTGTGGATTTGTTCGTGTGTGTGTGTGTTTATCCGAGATAATGACATTTGAATTAGACCAGTAACATGGAAACTGGCCTTCCAAAACACAGCTGGTGTTCCGGGACAGGTGTACTCACCTAATTGTACTCACCTAATTGTGCTTGCGGGGGTTGAGCTCTGGCTCTTTGGTCCCGCCTCTCAACCGTCAATCAACTGGTGTACAGATTCCTGAGCCTATTGGGCTCTATCATATCTACATTTGAAACTGTGTATGGAGTCAGCCTCCACCACATCACTTCCTAATGCATTCCATTTACTAACTACTCTGACACTGAAAAAGTTCTTTCTAACGTCTCTGTGGCTCATTTGGGTACTCAGCTTCCACCTGTGTCCCCTTGTTCGCGTCCCACCAGTGTTGAATAGTTCATCCTTGTTTACCCGGTCGATTCCCCTGAGGATTTTGTAGGTTGTGATCATGTCCCCCCTTACTCTTCTGTCTTCCAGTGTCGTGAGGTGCATTTCCCGCAGCCTTTCCTCATAACTCATGCCTCTTAGTTCTGGGACTAGTCTAGTAGCATACCTTTGGACTTTTTCCAGCTTCGTCTTGTGCTTGACAAGGTACGGGCTCCATGCTGGGGCCGCATACTCCAGGATTGGTCTTACATATGTGGTGTACAAGATTCTGAATGATTCCTTACACAGGTTCCTGAACGCCGTTCTGATGTTAGCCAGCCTCGCATATGCCGCAGACGTTATTCTCTTTATGTGGGCTTCAGGAGACAGGTTTGGTGTGATATCAACTCCTAGATCTTTCTCTCTGTCTGTTTCATTAAGTACTTCATCTCCTATTCTGTATCCTGTGCCTGGCCTCCTGTTTCCACTGCCTAGTTTCATTACTTTGCATTTACTCGGGTTGAACTTCAACAGCCATTTGTTGGACCATTCACTCAGTCTATCCAGGTCATCTTGTAGCCTCCTACTATCATCCTCTGTTTCAATCCTCCTCATAATTTTTGCATCGTCGGCAAACATTGAGAGGAACGAATCTATACCCTCTGGGAGATCATTTACATATACCAGAAACAGTATAGGTCCAAGGACTGACCCCTGCGGGACTCCACTTGTGACGTCTCGCCAATCTGAGGCCTCACCCCTCACACAGACTCGTTGTCTCCTGTTGCTTAGGTATTCCTCTATCCACCGGAGTACCTTCCCTCTCACTCCAGCCTGCATCTCCAACTTTCGCACTAGCCTCTTGTGTGGTACTGTATCAAAGGCTTTCTGACAATCCAAAAATATGCAGTCTGCCCACCCTTCTCTTTCTTGCCTTATTTTTGTTGCCTGGTCGTAGAATTCAAGTAACCCTGTGAGGCAGGACCTGCCATCCCTGAACCCATGTTGATGCTGTGTTACAAAGTTCCTTCGCTCCAGATGCTCCACTAGTTTTTTTCGCACAATCTTCTCCATCAGCTTGCATGGTATGCAGGTTAGGGACACTGGCCTGTAGTTCAGTGCCTCCTGTCTATCCCCTTTCTTGTATATCGGGACTACGTTAGCTGCTTTCCAAATATCTGGCAGTTCCCCTGTTGCCAGTGATTTGTTATACACTATGGAGAGTGGTAGGCTCAGTTCTCTTGCTCCTTCCTTTAGAACCCAAGGGGAGATTCCATCTGGGCCTATAGCCTTCGTCACGTCCAACTCTAGTAAACACTTCCTTACTTCCCCACTGGTAATCTCAAACTCTTCCAGTGGTTCCTGGTTAGCTATTCCCTCACTTACCTCTGGAATTTCTCCTTGTTCTAAGGTGAAGACCTCCTGGAATTTCTTATTCAATTCCTCACACACTTCCTTGTCATTTGTAGTGAATCCTTCCGCCCCTATCCTTAATCTCATAACCTGTTCCTTTACTGTTGTTTTTCTCCTAATGTGGCTATGCAACAATTTAGGCTGAGTCTTTGCCTTGCTTGCGATGTCATTTTCGTATTGTCTTTCAGCCTCTCTTCTCATCCTGACATATTCATTCCTAGCATTCTGGTATCTTTCTCTGCTCTCCAGTGTCCTGTTATTCCTATAGTTTCTCCATGCCCTTTTGCTTTGCTGCTTAGCTAGCCTACATCTTTGATTAAACCATGGGTTTCTCATCTTCATTTCTCTGTTTTCCTTTTGGACTGGGACAAACTTGTTTGCTGCGTCCTTGCACTTCTGCGTGATGTAATCCATCATATCTTGGGCCGTCTTTCCCCTGAGCTCTGTTTCCCATGCTATATCTGTTAGGAATTTTCTTATCCCCTCATAGTTTCCCTTTCGGTATGCTAACCTTTTGGTTTCGGTATCCCTCCTCGAGTTCAATAACCCTTCTTCAATCAAGTACTCAAACACCAGTACACTGTGGTCGCTCATTCCTACTGGGTCCTCAAAACCGATTTCTCTTATGTCGGAGTCGTTCAGAGTGAAGACTAGGTCGAGTCTTGCTGGTTCGTCATTTCCTCTCATCCTTGTGGGTTCTCCGACATGCTGGGTTAAAAAGTTGCTTGTCACCACCTCCAATAGTTTGGCTCTCCACGTATCCTCGCCTGCATGCGGTTCCTTGTTCTCCCAGTCAATCTTTCCGTGATTGAAGTCGCCCATGATGAGCAGGTGGGATCTATTTCTACAGGCAGCAGAGGCTGCCCTCTCAATTATAGTGTTAACTGCCTTGTTGTTGTTTTCATACTCTTGACTGGGTCTCCTGTCATTTGGTGGAGGGTTGTATATTACTGCTACTACTATTCTTGGTCCTCCCATTGTTATGGTGCCTGCTATGTAGTCTCTGAACTCCTCACAGCCCGGGAGGTGTGTGTGTGTGTGTGTGTGTGTGTGTGTGTGTGTGTGTGTGTGTGTGTGTGTGTGTGTGTGTGTGTGTGTGTGTGTGTGTGCTGGTGTTCCGTGATCTGATGACACTGCTGGCCTGCAGAACATACGTGACCTTCCGGCACTGGTCGACCCCCCCAACCCCCACCCCCCTGTGCATCGCAGTGTGTCGTAAATGCTTTATCTGTGTGGCGGCAGCAGGAGAAACACTTAAAGAAGAGAGAGAACTTTGAACATATGCTGGTGGCGTTATCTGGACCCCCGGTGGAAGTTGGCGAGGGAGGGGGAAGGGGGCGGCGGGAAGGAGGAAGAGGGAGGCACGCGGGAAAAGACAATAGACGAGGGAGGAAAATGGAAGGGAAAGGTGAGGCAGTTAAAGAAAATATGCGACGGGAAAGGTGATGGAGGCGGCCAGGTAGTGGGTTGATACAGGTGGTGGTGTGAGGTCAGGTAGTGAGGGGGGAAAGGAGGGAATGCAAGTGGGTTGGGGGTGGGTGACGCAGGTAGGTGGGTGGGGGAGGATAGGTGGGTGAAGAGGATGGCGTCTAGAGAACTGCCAGAACGCTTAGTCTCGGCTGTCAGGCCCACTGTTTGTTTGTTGTCTGGCGTGATGTTGTTTTTGTTTACATAGGTAACTAACAGTACCTATTAGTCTGGTAACGTGTACATACATATCGTCCACTTTGATGTTGATTTTGCGTAGTACAGGTTAGGCAATACTCCAGAAAATACTTCTTGGAAAGTTTTTTGTCTACTTCATTTTCGCTTCTGGTGCTGGCGTTGCTGATGGTGCTAGTGCTGCTACTGGTGTTGCTGGCGCTCCTCCTAGTGTTGCTGGCGCTGCTACTGGTGTTGCTGGAGGTCCTCCTGAGGGCGGTGGTGTTGGTAGAGGTCCATCTTCGTGGTAGTGCGATGAGTGTAGATATTCGTAATGGTAGCAGTGATGAATACCGTGAAGAACGCGAGGGTGGAGAGTTGGGCCGTGCCCTGCATGCTCTGGTGTGAGCGAGCATGTATGGATAGGTGTGTGGGACGCTGAAGAAAAGAACAATGCTCCGTTGCTCTATAGTTAACCAGCCTGGGTTTGAGGCTCGCCCGCCCGCTAAGGTACAAGATTACCGGCAGATAGTTGCGCACAAATTATATATATATTATAAATATAATATGAAAAGGGATTGGAGTGGCAGGCTTCCTCCTGGAGGCTCCAGGCAACTCCCTGCGCCTCTCAGGACCTGCCGGCGCCACAGGGCACCAGTAGCGCGCGACACCTGCTGGTGGTGGCGCCGCATGTCACTGGCTGGAGGTTCGCAGTATCTGGTGTTATGAGGAAAATTCAAGTGGCGTGTCTTCCGGGTAGTGTGAGTGGCACTGTGGCGTAAACAGCGCAGTTCATGGCTTGGCCGCAAGGTGTCGGTGGTGGTCACACTGGTGCTGCTGCCTTTACGGCTTCTCCAGCAAGTTAAATGTGTTCTGTTGCATTTCAGATGATGTGAAGAGTCCAAGAGACAGTATTGAGGACATGCAGTAGGATCGAACTCGCGTCCCTGGATTTCCCCCCTCAAAGGATGCGAGGGTGATCATGTAACATGGCCTCAATATTGATTCATTTCATGTACGTGGGATTTCGTGTACGTGGTTCCACGCCCACGGGTATCCTCTCGTGTGTTGTGAGTGTCTTACCTGTGTATCATGTGTGTTGCGCGTGTCTTTGCGTGTGTTGCAAGTGTCCATCCGTGTCTCCTGTGTGTGGCGATAGCTCACCCCGTGTCTCCCTTGTGTGTAGCGAGAGCTCACCCCTTGTCTGGGTGTAGTGTGTCCGTGACTAGGTGAGCGAGGCAGCAAATCCCCGTGGCTTCAACCCGGCACGTTCCTCGAGGCTGGTGGTTGCTCCGTGTCAGTCAGAAGAGGTCCACTTGTTTCCTGAATGGCTGACAGCCACTTTCTGCCGTGTCGACCACCTACCTACTTTATGCCCGCACATTTGAAACGGGGAAAGTGACGACGTTTCGGTTCGTACTGAACCATTAATTAAAATTTAGAGACTGCATTCCTTACGTATTCGGATGTCTTAGTTTGCCGTTCTTAAACTGTTTTTAAGTTACAAGGTGGTTCGTAACACAAAGAACCTTGACCCGGATTTACGAAGCAATTACGCAAGCACTTACGAACCTGTCTATCATTTCTCAATGTATGGCGGCTTTGTTTACAATTATTAAACAATTAATGAACTCCGAAGTACCAGGAGGCTCTTTTATAACAATAACAATAGTTGATTGGGAAGCTTTCATGCTTGTAAACTCACTAATAAATGTAACCAAAGCCGTCAAAGATTGTGGAAAGATGTACGGGTTTCGTTAGTAGACACGTAAATGCTTGAGTAATCTTGACCCAGCTGACTGACTATCATCTAGGATGGACGTTAGTAACTGCCAGTTGACTGACAAGTCATGGAGTACATCAAGAACTGTCACCTGGCGACAGTCTGGTTGATTGTAACCAGTCACGTCCTTTCCGATGACCATCTTTGACTTTGGTTATGCCATTTGTTGGTGTTGATGACCTCTCTTGCCGTTGATGAGGGGCCTCGTAGCCTGGTGGATAGCGCGCAGGACTCGTAATTCTGTGGCGCGGGTTCGATTCCCGCACGAGGCAGAAACAAATGGGCAAAAGTTTCTTTCACCCTGAATGCCCCTGTTACCTAGCAGTAAATAGGTACCTGGGAGTTAGTCAGCTGTCACGGGCTGTTTCCTGGGGGTGGAGGCCTGGTCGAGGACTGGGCCGCGGGGACACTAAAAAAAAAAAACCCGAAATCATCTCAAGATAACCTCTTGCCGGTTTAAGGTAGTTACTGTCCGGTAGCTTGACGTTCTGCAGTAGTCTTGTATAGCAGGGTTTTGTTAAATGTCAATATGTTGGCGACTCTGACGCAACTTGTAATGAATTTATTTAGATCTTAAAGCAGCCAATGACGCCGGAATTTGCAGTCAGTGAGGCGACCACTTGCAACCAGTGACGCAACCACTTGCAACAAGTGGGACAGTCACTTGAAGATGTGTAACGTTGAGCCACTTCAACTCTGCCGCTTTACCAGCCTCGTCTCTCACGTGCTGGGTTCCAAGTGTTGACAAGGCGAGGGTGGTGGGAGCTCCACCCCACTCGCGTCGCCATGACTCCTCCCCCACTCCTGTCGCCATGACTCCTCCCCACTCGCGTCGCCATGACTCCTCCCCACTCCGGTCGCCATGACTCCTCCCCACCCCCGTCGCCATGACTCCTCCCCACCCCCGTCGCCATGACTCCTCCCCACCCCCGTCGCCATGACTCCTCCCCACCCCCGTCGCCATGACTCCTCCCCACCCCCGTCGCCATGACTCCTCCCCACCCCCGTCGCCATGACTCCTCCCCACCCCCGTCGCCATGACTCCTCCCCACCCCCGTCGCCATGACTCCTCCTCACCCCCGTCGCCATGACTCCTCCTCACCCCCGTCGCCATGACTCCTCCTCACCCCCGTCGCCATGACTCCTCCTCACCCCCGTCGCCATGACTCCTCCTCACCCCCGTCGCCATGACTCCTCCTCACCCCCGTCGCCATGACTCCTCCTCAACCCCGTCGCCATGACTCCTCCTCACCCCCGTCGCCATGACTCCTCCTCACCCCCGTCGCCATGACTCCTCCCCACTCCTGTCGCCATGACTCCTCCCCATCCTCGTCGCCATATAACTCCTCCCCACTCACGTCGCCATATGACTCCTCCCCACTCACGTCGCCATATGACTCCTCCCCACTCACGTCGCCATATGACTCCTCCCCACTCACGTCGCCATATGACTCCTCCCACCAACGAGGGAGTGGGAGGAGCCATGGCGTGCCATACCTGCATGATCACTTGAGTGTGTCTGCAGTCAATACAGTGACAATACAGTAAGGCTAATTTTAAATAAAAACTACACAAAAGCAAATATTGGCTGTTGTAGCCTAGCTCCGCTTTCTTTTTTTGTTTATGTGGCGATGGCATTATTGTTGCCCTGTGACTGCTGTGGCTCCTGGGAGCTGTAATTCATTAAGCTCATAAGGGTGAGACTGTACTGTTTTAAACACGTGTGAAGGTAACATAAATGCAATTCAGTAACCCACCATCCTTACCCCTTCACACCCCCCTCCCAACACCCTTAAATTTCGTCTTAACATTCCATCCCCCTCCCAAACACATTCCATTCCTCATAAACACATCTTTTCCCTCATAAACAAACAACCCCCACAAACACATCCCCTCCTCACAATCTAAAAATCATATCCCTTACCTTACAAACGCAGCCATCCCCCTCCGTGGGGGATGTGTTCTTAAGAAACACATCCCCTCCCTACTATACACATCTCCTCCCTCACAAATATATTTCTTCCCCTCACAAATATATATTTTTCCCCTTACAGATACATTTCTACTCTTCACAACACATCCCCTCCCCCCACATGTTAGTTGACGGCTGGCTGGCTGGCTGGCTGGCTGACTGGCAGGTTGGCAGGCTGGCTGGCTGGCAGGTTGGCAGGCTTTGCTGGCTGGCAGGCTGGCAGGCAGGCAGGCAGGCAGGCAGGCTGGCAGGCAGGCTGGCTGGCTGGCTGGCTGGCTGGCTGGCTGGCTGGCTGGCTGGCTGGCTGGCAGGCAGGCAGGCAGGCAGGCAGGCAGGCAGGCAGGCAGTTAGTTCGACCTTATTGGGGCTGTCAAACATGAATAAGGGTTCACACGCGTCCTGGAAATTCAGAAGGGTCATTTAATTTTAATCGAACATAACCGACCAGAAATACTTGAACAAAATTATTATATTTCAAGTAATAATGCTCTAGGTGTGATGGGAATGAGGTCTTTCACTCCAGATATTACAGGTCTTTCAGTGAGCCTTCAGATAAAAATTCAAGACACCTGTTCTGTTAACTGTTTTGTAACTTAGCCTTTTTTGTCAAAGGTGGGGAGCGCCAGCCCTAGCACTCTGTATATGTGTATTCTGTATTATAAATATTACAATTCTTAGCCTAAGTACATGATCATTTATGTAGCTACCCTAGACTATATGCAGACTTGTATAGTCAATAGCTGTATCAATAGCTGTGTCAATATGTGTCAGTAGCTGTGACACAGACACCCCCATCTCGCTGGATGGTTAGTCATACAAATTCATGTCAGCAGCCAACCCGTTCTCGCAAATTTAATAAGTCAATATTGACTTATTAAATATGTGCATAGGTGACATACTTAACATAATAGATACCCTTAAAAAGGTTCATAGAAAACACCGACCTTACCTAACCTTGTTAATATCTTAAGATAAGCATCGTATTGCTTCGTAATTACAATTATTACCTAACCTATAATAGGTATAAGTTAAGTAATAATTGTAATTACGAAGCAATAAGATGCTTATCTTAAGATACTAACAAGGTTAGGTTAGGTCGGTGTTTTCTATGAATCTTTTTAAGGGTATCTATTATGTTTAGTATATCACCTATGCACGTAGTTCATAAGTCAATATTGACTTATTAAATTTGCGAGAACGGGTTGCAGCAGCAGCCAATCCTGGCAAACTATTCCAGTTCGCAAGAACATTGAAGAAGATCAGGTAATTGCGAAGCTGAAGGTATCTCACCCCGGTAGGTCTGGAAGGAATAATGACTGGACATTTGACACTGGAGTGTGCTAGATCATGACCCAGTTCCTGCTCACATAGATTGCACCTGGGGTGCTCGGGGTTGGGAAGCTCGTTACCTGGAGCCACCTGTCACAGGTAAGGGTAGTCCAACCTCATCCTGGCAACCACACTGTCGCACAGTTTGGTGGACGTTTTTTTGCTGCCCATAAACAGATCTGAACAAATCATAACTTGTTACATTGGTGCTTTCAGGTCGTTGGGAGTCAGAAATTTCTCTCTTATCGGACCTGAGTGTATGGAACAATGTAGTCTTGATAACAGAAATAGGGATAAATAGGTCTAATGAATCTTCATCTTTGTTACACGCTAATTTGGCTGGGAGCCGGCCGGCCGAGCGGATAGCACGCGGGACTTGTGATCCTGGGTTTGATCCCAGGCGCCGGCGAGAAACAATGGGCAGAGTTTCTTTCACCCTATGCCCCTGTTACCTAGAAGTAAAATAGGTACCTGGGTGTTAGTCAGCTGTCACGGGCTGCTTCCTGGAGGTGGAGGCCTGGTCGAGGACCGGGCCGCGGGGACACTAAAAGCTCCGAAATCATCTCAAGATAACCTCAAGATATATCCATACAAAGGAGATTCGAAACCCTTTACTTGTGCACCGATTAAATAATTTATAATGGCTAGTATGAGGTTTTTGCTGTCGATCTTCCAGCAGAAGTTTTCAATTGCTTGAAGAGCAGACTTTGAATCACAAAATAATATTCCTCCTCCTATGTTTCATAATGTACTGGTAGCTAGTTGTGGTGCAGCTAGGTCTGTTTGTGTGGGTCAGCCCATTGTTTAACCCGACACTGACAGTCTGTATGCAAATATTATTTCTATAAATCCTACATTCTGCTGCAGTCCGTCCAGTAGACGATTGAAATGAGCCGTCGGAGTAGACACAGTGCTCGTGAGATCTTAAATATTCGACGGAGGAGGCAACTGTGAGACAGAGAGCTTTTTTTTTTTTTTTTTTTTTTTATTAAGTTATGAGGTACATCTGCATTAGTGCAGCTACCCTAGACTATATGAAGTGGAGTACAGTGTGTCAAAAAAAGCTAACTAGGTGATGCTATAAAATCCCCATCACACAGGATGGTTAGTCATACAGAGACATGTGATAGGCGGTCTGCACTGGCAGACTCCGGATGCATTTTGAGGATATCAACAACACAAGATTGAATAAGGTAGCAGTGGTAATACAAGTCCCCATCTCGCAGGATGGTTAGTCATACAGGGCCATGTGTTTAATAGCCTGCACTGGCAAATTTTGGGTATACTGTGAGGATATCTTCAAGAATACGAGAGTGAATAAAGTAATTGCAAAGCTCCAGGTACCTCATGCCAACTGGTCTGAAAGGTCTAATAACTGAGCATTCAGTGATGTAGTGCGGGAGATCATGCCGTAGTTCCTGCTCACAGAGTTTGCAACTGGAGTGCTCAGGATTGGGAGACCCGTCACCTGCAGCCACCTGCCACAGGTAACGGTAACCCAACCTGATCCTTGCAACCACAGTGTCGCACAGTCTAGTGGACGTTTTGTGCTGTCCATAGATGTAGGTTTCAGATCTGAACAAATCATAGCTTTTTATACTAGTACTTTCAGGTCGTTGGGAGTCAGTAAGTTCTTTCCTATCAGATCTGAATGTTTGGACCAATACAGTTTTGACAGCAGAGATGGGGATACCTAGATCTAATTCAACTTCAAACTTGTTACACGCTAATTTGGCTGCAATGTCTGTCTCATTATGATGGGTTATATTTATGTGTGAAGGTATCCATACAAAGGAGATTCGAGACCCTTTACTCTGTGCATCAATTAGGTCATTTATAATTGGGAGTATTAGGTTCTTGCTGTCGATCTTCCAAGAGAAGTTTTCGATTGCTTGAAGAGCAGACTTTGAATCGCAGAATATTATTCCTCCTCCAATATTTTTTAATGTGCTGGTTGCTAAATGTAATGCTGCTAGTTCTGCTTGTGTGGAGGTCAGCCAGTTGTTTAACCTGACACTGACAGACTTTGTGCAGATATTATTTCTATAAAACCTACATGCCGCTGCAGTCCGTCCAGTAGAAGACTGGACTGAGCCGTCGGTGTAGACACAGTGCTCGTGAGATCTTAGACTCTCGATGGAGGAGGCAATTGTTTCAAGAGTGACAGCTTTGAGTAGAGCAAGATTCTCATTATCTTTCTTGGTGACAGGTGTGTATGATACTTGAATGGTGAGGTACAGATAAAGAGGAATATCAGAGACTGGTAGATTGCACTTAAAAGGAATGTTAAGTTTAATGAGATTGTAAGCATTGTTTCTCAGCCAATTATCATAAAAGGAGTGAGTTGGTATGTCGGCACCAGTCAAAAGGGTGTTAACAGCACTAAATAATTTGTCTCTGAGCAATGCAGGAGATGTAGGATCTCTCATGACTTTAAGACAGAAGGTAGTGTTAACTTGCATTATTCTCTCTAGTATGGTTGGAAACTTCAGTTCTTCCCTCATGTTGATGATTCTTGTGCATCTTGGGGCACCAAGAATCATCCTCATGGCCTCGTTCTGTATTACTTCAAGTTTGTCCAACACAGAGGAGGGGAAATTAATTAAGTGCAGAGCATTATAATCAACGAGAGATCTAACAAACATCATATAGAATAGTCTAGCATATTTAATATTGATACCAATATTCTTACCAGTAAGTGTTCTCAATGGTTTTAGTCTTTCTTTTAACCTACGGTGTAGATCATTTACAATGTCACTGTTAATACCAACTCCAAGGTATTTGTGCTGCCCACACGTTTCAATGTTCTGGCTGTTGACCTTGAAAGCTATAGGGACATGAGTTTTCTCTTTGGGATGGAGAACTCTGGATTTAGTTATAGAGATAACAAGAGATTTTTTTTTTTTTTTTTTTTTATTAAGAAATGAGGTACATCTGCATTAGTGCAGCTACCCTAGACTATATGAAGTGGAGTACAGTGTGTCAAAAAAGTTAACTAGGTGATGCTAAGAAATCCCCATCACACAGGATGGTTAGTCATACAGAGGCATGTGATAAGCGGTCTGCACTGGCAGACTCCGGATGCAAGAGAGCTTTTTTTTTTTTTTTTTTATTAACATATTAGGTACATCTGCATTAGTGCAGCTACCCTAGACTATATGAAGTGGAGTACAGTGTGTCAAAAAAAACTAACTAGGTGATGCTATAAAATCCCCATCACACAGGATGGTTAGTCATACAGAGGCATGTGATTAGCGGTCTGCACTGGCAGACTCCGGATGCATTTTGAGGATATCAACAACACAAGATTGAATAAGGTAGCAGTGGTAATACAAGTCCCCATCTCGCAGGATGGTTAGTCATACAGAGTCATGTGTTTAATAGCCTGCACTGGCAAATTTTGGGTATACTGTGAGGATATCTTCAAGAATACGAGAGTGAATAAAGTAATTGCAAAGCTCCAGGTACCTCATGCCAACTGGTCTGAAAGGTCTAATAATTGGGCATTCAGTGATGTAGTGCGGGAGATCATGCCGTAGTTCCTGCTCACAGAGTTTGCAACTGGAGTGCTCAGGATTGGGAGACCCGTCACCTGCAGCCACCTGCCACAGGTAACGGTAAGCAAGATAAGTATTTGCTGGAAGTCTACGGTAACGGTCACCCACATTTCGCTATCCATGATGTCCACCTACTCTTTGTTGACCATTTACTGGTTTCCGAGTTTATAACCCCGGCAGCCAGGTTGCAGCCCCTGACTCTTTTTGACAGTTTTATCAGTCAGACTGTTGGTGCTTCGAATCCTCAGTTCGCCATAGGCACCATGTTTGAGATAGTTTGCAGTTATTGTGAAATTCCTTCTTGAACACCGCTGTTGACTATTTGAATAAATCAATATTAAAAAGGTTTGAAGTAGTCTTATAGCATTAAGTTTTATCAAGAACAAGAAGAAAGGATATGCAGGAAGATTGAGCTAAGGATTCGAGAATCGTATAAAATTCAGGAGAGGTAAAGAGAGCAAAAGTTTCAGTGTCTGTCTGTCTCTGTCTCTCTCTCTTTCTCCCCCCTCTCTCTCTCTCTCTCTCTCTCTCTCTCTCTCTCTCTCTCTCTCTCTCTCTCTCTCTCTCTCTCTCTCTCTCTCTCTCTCTCTCTCTCTCTCTCTCTATCTCTCTCTCTATCTCTCTCTCTCTCTCTCTCTCTCTCTCTCTCTCTCTCTCTCTCTCTCTCTCTCTCTCTCTCTCTCTCTCTCTCTCTCTCTCTCTCTCTCTGAGAGAATTTCCTGTCTCATTTCTTCGCGGTCTGACATTGTCCATCACCTGTTAATTTCCTCGTGAGTTACTCACACACACACACACACACACACACACACACACACACACACACACACACACACACACACACACACACACACACACACACACACACACACTATATATATAGATATACATATATATTATGTATAATGAGAATGAAATCCATATAATACAATAATAGCATTCTAATTAATACAAATAATAACCCACTAATTTAAAGAAAAAAACAATGGAACTGAAGTAGTTGATCCACCGTATGCTGCAGCTTCAGATTCACAAACAAATCACACTAACGTGATGTATATTAATGAGAAAATCAACCGTGTGATGTGTGTGTGTGTGTGTGTGTGTGTGTGTGTGTGTGTGTGTGTGTGTGTGAAGCTGGAACATATACGGTAGGTGAACTGTTTAACCTCCACCCAAGTGTTTGCGGGTTTATACGTAAACATTGGACTGGCTTCAGTAGAAGCCTCCGGACGTCCTGATGTAGATCTGGTGGAATCCTAGATTGTATACCCTAAAACAAGTTGTGGTGGTGCAGAGTTAACACTACACTAGGGGCTCACCATAGCCCGTGCTACCTGGAACTTTTTCTTCCAGGTAGCGAATCTTAAACAACATGGTGCAGTGGTAAGGTGAGCGGCTGCGGGTTCCTTGGTCGCCGGTTCGAGTCCCCTCAGTGTTTCAGTTGAATACCTCATTGAATATCTGTATATTTCAGGTACTTAATTTTTTTAGATGCCAGGTGGTCAGATTGTATATTGGCGTCATGGTGGGACTGGCGAAGGACAGAATACACTAAAAAGTAATGCTATATATCAAATTAGAATCAGAATTAGAATCAAATTAGACCATTCTCAATCGACTTGAGAATGGTCCAGGACGGACCGAAACGTCGTCGTCCCTTCACCTTCTAGTGTGTGGTCTGGTCATCAAATTAGAAATTAATTAAAAATCTAGAGGTGTAGAGGAGAGGGAGGAGGAGGAAGAGAGGTAATGAAGAGGAAAGGGAGGGGGAGGTAGAGGAGAAGTATATTATTGTGTATATTGTGGGATGAAGACGAAGCGTTCTCATCAACTCTGAACCCGGATTCATGCAGATTCTAGCTCTTTTTACCCCCCCCCCCCCTCATTCTTTATATACATATATATACTTTCTCCTCCTAACTGAAAATAGAATGATGCCGTCACGGTGCAGTTCCGAGGCCATTATGACTGTCATCATCGCTCGCTCTCAGTCAGCTTCACTCTCACATTTCCAACGAAAAACAATAAAAATATATTAAAATCACCCCCGACGGTCCTGGCTATCAGCCCTGACGGTAATAGGGAATATCGGCCGGGATTTCCAGCTGACTGAAATGGTGAGTGGATGATTTAATTTAGTATAATTACCTCCAATTTACTTTATAATTAAACTACTGATGCATGATTATATATGAAAAAAAAGATTATCCGTTTGTTTGTTTTTTTATATATGACTTTTTTTTAATATTCCTATGGGGGGCTACAGGAATATTTAGAAATATTCCTGTGGGTGCTGTAAGCCTCTGGCTGGTTCACTGGGGTTATCTTGCCCTGATTTCGGGGCTCAACGTCCCCTTGCGGCTCGGTACCCGGCCGAGCCTTCTGGTTGCTGGACTGGTCAACCAGGCTGTTGGATGCGGCTGCTCGAAGCCTGACGTACGAATCACAGCCTGGTTGATCAGGTATTGTGATAAACCACTTGCTTTTCCCCACAACTAAGCAAGGTATACCTTGAGGAGTAAATAATTTAGTCAACAACGTTCGTGTATATATATTACACTTGGAATGTTAAACTCTAGAGAGGTTTACAGGTATGAGAGGGAACATGGTCTACAGTTTGGCTCCTTAGGCCCTCTTGGTTTACTTCAACGTATAAAGTCCAACTTTCTAACCTTACCAAAACGTTACGAACCCCAGCAACCCCCCTAAACCTATCACACTAATGCATAGAAAACGTAAATATTTTGTAAACCATAACATTTCATAGTCGGTTGTGCACTGGACGGTTGAGCGACGGTTTCTCTTCTTGCAGGTCGGCGTTCAATCCCCCGACCATCCAAGTGGTCGGGCAGCATTCCTTTTCCCTCCGTCTTATCCCAAATCCTTATCCCCTAAATCCTTTCCTGGTCCTATATAGTCGTAATGGCTTAGTTCTTTCTCCTGATAAATCGCTTAGCTCATAGCAGGTTGCATTCATGAAGTGTTTGAGCGGACAGGTTGGGCTATGATAGGTCATGATATTTTAAACATGATGAATTGTTGTTTTGAGATTGTTGAGTCTCGCTCATCGCCTCTGACCTGCTAATTGGGCGAGATTTATAAATAAGGAATAATTATGTAAGCCAGAGTTTAAACAGACTTGTTTATCACACGATAAGGTGCTGTAAATCTTAGTTTTTGTGTATCTTATTTCTTTCTTCCATCCTTCTCCTCCACACTCCTAGTTCCTCTACCTCCACTCTCCTCCTGATCCTTCTCCACTCTCCTTATTCTCCCTCCGCCTCCACTCTCCTCTTCTACCCCTTCCTTACCTTGAGGTGATTTTACGTCTCTTGCAATCTCCTGTTTCTTTACTTCCTCCCTACTTCTCCTCATCATTTTTTACTTCTCCTCCTCCTTTACTTCTCCTCCTCCTCCTCCTCAAGCACCACCTCCCCCTCCTTATGTTTATCTGGGGTGACCCCCCACAATTACCACTTTAAAAATGCCTTTACTAAAACAATTTAAGCTAGAGGAGAGACAGCAGACGACAGCAGACGACAGCAGACGAGGGAGAGCATATTTGCGTTCACTAAACAAACAGCAAAAGTTATACACGCCGGAAGTTTTGTGTCGCGAGTCCTCAGGGAAGTTTCTGTATTTTTTTTTATTTTTTTTACGAGGTAAGAAATTGTTACTAAAATTGTGAGGCTGATGTGATATTCAGAGACTTAAGAGCGCGAGCTTTCGACGAATGTGACCATGGTCCAACAGCCTGGTTGATCAGTCGAGCAACCAGGAGGCCTGGTCGACGACCGGGCCGCGGGGACGCTAAGCCCCGGAAGCACCTCAAGGTAACCTCAAGGTATGGTGTTATAGTAAAGCAAATTCGTGTACGAAATGAATAACTGGAAGATATGAAAGATGGATCGTAAACTTCCCAATAAACAGAACCTCGGCCAAAAAGAGTATATGAAATTCTAAATATAAACCGGATCATCCACAGTGAAAAATATAGTCCCTATGGGTACTGTACTTGTTCCAGTACTCTTCCTCATTCTCATATCAGACACAGACAAAGACATGAAGTATAGTACCGTATCAGACTCTGCAGATGACTCAAGAATTTGCATGCAAATAGCAACTATAAAGAACACCGTTAACCTGTCTGTTGTATAGGTCTTTCAGTTGGTCACTGGGGGAAAAACACATATTCAATAACTACAAGTTTCAGCTGCTACGCCATGATTAAAACGAAAACATTAAAACTAAAACCACTTATAAAATCACACTAGGGAAAGTAAAATCTGCATACCGAATTTCTGAGGAGATTCCGACGCATGACACAATGAGTAAGAGGACCGGATAGAAAGTAGAGATGCAATAGATACCGATTTTTATAACCTTCCGTCTAAATTTAAGGTGCATAACTTGCCGACTTCTTTCATTATTCAAACTGGAGCTTAATAAGCGCCTTCAGAAAATAGCCGATCAACCATTATGTGATGCTTCAGACTGTGCTGTGTGTAATGTTATCCAACAGCCTGGTTGACTAGACCCTCAATCCGGAAGTCTGATCCGAGACCGGCCACGGGGACATTGATCCTCGGTACCACCCCCAGGATAAGGCAAAGTATGTCAATGTCTGCTGGCAATGAATCAAAACAAAGGGGCACTCTGATGTATTCCAAAATTAACTAAACACCTTTTAAGAAATGGTCTGAAAAATGTCTACCGGAATTTTACGGAGACACATGCAAGCCACTGACGACAGAGACAAGAGCCAGGAAGCCCCTTACAGCAGTATACAATGAAGGTTAAAGCTAATTACTGCATCAGAAAAGAAGAATTTTAGAGTAGTCCTCCAAGGAGTGCCGGACCAACCGGACTGTGGTGGGTATGTGGGCCTGCGGGCCGCTCCCAGCAACAGCCTAGTGGACCAAGCTCTCACAAGTCAAGCCTGGCCTCGGGCCGGGCTTGGGGAGTAGAAGAACTCCCAGAACCCCATCAACCAGGTTTTAACCAGGTATCATTTTCTTACCCTAAACTGAACTCTAAGAGGCATACACGAGCAGAATGTCAGTGAGAGGTTGACGTGCAGTTACAGGAGGATATTGACCAGTTATTGTTAGGCGGGAAAGATATCAAAGCTGTTCCAATTAATACAATCAGATTAGCTGCGTGCATCCAAGAATTTGTATCTGAGAGCTGAAGTAATTAGTGTGTGCTCACTTTAGCATGTGCCATAGACCGAAGCGAGAGTAGAACACTCCCTGCTTATAGAAACTCTAGTTGACCGCCCTCTTCTGTTTCTCTACCCCCTTCCCCCCCTCTTCCTCTCTCACTCATCTTCCCTCTCTACGACCTCTTTACACCTCCAAGTACCCACCACGCGGCCTCTCATCTCATGTCGCTCCTACTTCACCCAACACGCCCAAACTCCCTAAATAAACTCTCACTGGAGTCAGAAATGTACCGGTGCGTGGTGTAGTTTAGCGTAGTTAAATGCGGTTATTGTAGTTAGTTCGTTATTGTATCCGTGTTGTTGTAGGCCAGCAGGCTCCTGGTACCTCGCCGCCCCCCTACCAGCAGGATCATGGGACCTCGCCTAACCCCAACAGGTTATTTCACCGAGAGAACAAAAATGTATCACATAAATATCAACATACAAATACAGTTTTTGCAATTCATAATCCTCCGTATTTCTGTGACATAAATAAAAGTTTGACTAATATCCAACCTAAAAAGTTACGCGTGGATATTTAACATAAAAATCTTGCCATAAATATTTCAATTTTAAAGTTACTGCATGCATGTTCATCAACTTCTTGACAATACGTTTCCTTAGGACGGTTTTACTCTTAAAGAGTTTTGCAATTACCAGACGTATCCAAACAATTTTACCCTATTTCAGTTAATTGAAATTGTAAAGTAAAGAGGACCGGATATGAATGAATGAAGTGTGAGGAGTGAAGGAATTTCCCCAGTCCGGCCTTAAGTTCGACCCCGCCCGTCCAAAAGTTCGACCCTGCCCGTCCAAAAGTTCGACCCTGCCCGTCCAAAAGTTCGACCCCGCCCGTCCAAAAGTTCGACCCCGCCCGTCCAAAAGTTCGACCCTGCCCGTCCAAAAGTTCGACCCTGCCCGTCCAAAAGTTCGACCCTGCCCGTCCTAAAGTCCGACCCCCGTCCGTCCAAAAGCTCGACCCCCGCCCGTCCAAAAGCCCGACCCCCGCCCGTCCAAAAGCCCGACCCCCGCCCGTCCAAAAGCCCGACCCCGCCCGTCCAAAAGCCCGACCCCCGCCCGTCCTAAAGCCCGACCCCCGCCCGTCCAAACGCCCGTCCAAACGCCCGACCCCGCCCGTCCAAACGCCCGACCCCGCCCGTCCAAACGCCCAACCCCGCCCGTCCAAAAGCCCGACCCCGCCCGTCCAAAAGCCCGACCCCGCCCGTCCAAAAGGCCGAACCGGACTAGGAAGGAGGGGAGAAAGTTAATGGAAGAGAGCAAGATTGCATGTTAACTAACAATACAAATTAAGATATTGTCACAAACTGCTGTTTGTAGGCAATTGGGTGGTGATTAACCCGCTCCCTGGCTCAGAGCGTGAACCCGAGCTCCCTCTATTAATTATTGAAACAGGGAGCAGAGGGCTGTCGATTGCGGAGATGCACAAGACTTGCAAATCCTGGTATTGCGTTCGAACTTACAGCTGCATCACTGGTAGTAGCAACAGCTGCAGCAGAAGCTTCACAGACAGCAGCAGCAGTAGTATACATTAGCAGAAGAACTGGATTTGCAATAATAACAGCAGAACAGCTGCAGCACTATGCAATATTCGACGCACTGTTAAAATTGAGAAACCGGACTAGCGGGATGCGACAGTAGTAGCTCCAGTATTCGCAATGTTGATGAAGAGCGTCATTAGTAGTCAAGATGTCCAATAACAAGTGTAATATCATCTGTGTAATGAAAGCAATACCGGCGAACGCCAGAGCAGAAGCCGTGTCAGGGGGGGCCAGCAACACACACACACACACACACACACACACGCACGCACACACACACACACACACACACACACACACACACACACACACACACACACACACACACGCACACACGCACGCACGCACGCACGCACGCACGCACGCAGCAGGGGGGACAGTAAGAGTATAACGAGCAGGCCAACAACTGTAGCGTCAAGAACCACTTCAATTACAGTGAAATGTGGCAGCGAAGGGGACAGTTGACGGAGGAATAAAAGTGACAGAAACGGACGCTGACATCAGCTGACCAGAACTCGACCGACCGACGCTTCCTCTCACTGACCGTGGAGCAACAGCTGGAATGGAGGAAACAGGGTTGACAGATGGGCAAGAGGAAGCATAACTGGAGCAGGCACAGTAGGGACAGACCGAAGAGGAGGAAGAGGTGATAGTGACAGTAGAAGGCTGGAGACTGAGGAGTGAGTGACGGGGCGGTGAGGACCTCTACGCCACTTGCCTGACACAGATACCTCATCAAGATGCGTCACTCAACGGTCGTCTCTCCTCCCGGAAGTGGCTGCAGCCTTAAAGTGGCAAGTGTTGAAGTTGCCTTACCTCAAGATAGATCCTGTGAGCGCAAGATAGATCCTGTGAGCGCAAGATAGATCCTGTGAGCGCAAGATAGATCCTGTGAGCGGTAGTTTATTATGTACCTTATACTCACTCTTGCGTATATTACTCAAGATAACCTCTCTGCGACTTACCCCTCATGCCCAGTGGGCACACTATCCACGAGTAACGCTGAAGCCACGTTGATAAGGCGGATTCAGCGTTACTCCTGGCCCGCTGGGACCTCTTTCACCCCCGTGAGTGCCGCTCATCTAATCTGGAGCTCTGTCAAAAAGCGAATACGTTGATTATTTTTAATACGGGATGATAAAAAACGGTATTTTTTCATATACTAATTAATATTATTTGGTATTCGCAGTTAGGATTTATGTTTTTTGGTCCGCCATCAACTCCACGACCTTTGCCCCGACACCAACGACAAAAAAAAAACTTTGAATCGACGTTGATTTAAACGTTAGTGGTGCACTATGTGCTCGTTGGTACAAATAATTATCAACAAAACCATAGACAACCTAACCGTTCCGTAGACCTAACTAAATAAAACAAATTACAATATATAAGATGTATCTATATTACATTAGCATTAAATTATATATCTATATTCATTAATGTACATTCGAGGATTCGAATGTTTGGAGTTATCCAAGTGAGAGGTTGAATCCTCCATACTGTATACTGGCTAACTTTTTTTTATTCTAAAATGTGAATAATTAATTAGCATATATATTGTTGGTTTATGTATAGATAGGTGTAGGTTAGGTAAAGTGTTTTGGTTACAGTTGATTTAGGAAGTTTTTAATGGTTTGATCAGTCAGGGGTGTTTGTGCTTACAGCTTGCATGGCAGCTTTGGGTATCGAACTGCAATATGGGGAAAAATCGGTCTGCTCCATGAATCTAAACTTCGTTTGCAACCATGTGGGAAGAACTGTTCTCATATCCTGCTGCGTTGTCAGACGGGTAGCTATCTACCCTCAAGTTTGCTGGGCCGAGTGTGTGTGGCACAAGAGCTCTATTTAAGTTTGAGGATGTCTGCCTTAACTGTTTCTTTAGAGAGCTGCTCATTAGTGTTTGGGGGGGGGGGTGGCAGAAAACGGATATTAGAGGATGGGGGTGGCGGGAAGTTGGGGGGGGGGGGTCGCTTTTAAAGTTGTATTGGTGGAGTGTTTTCTCTCCCTTGCCCCATTTGAGACACCTTTTCATTGTGTAAGTTAACGTGTGTGTGTGTATTCACTATTCGTGCCTGCAGGATCGAACTGTTAGCTCTTGGACCCCGGCTTCCATACCGTCGATTATTCCTGGAACAAAGGTGGATGTGTTCAAGAGTCACTTAGATAAGTTCTTGCAAGAAATGCCGGACCAACCAGGCTGTAGTGGATATGTGGGCCTGCAGACCGCTCCAAGCAACAGCCTGTTGGACCAAGTTATCACAAGTTAAGCCTGGCCTCAGGCCGGGCTCGGGATGTAGAAGAACTCCCAGAACTCTCTCTAGGTATGCTCCAGGTAGTACCAGAAATAGCCTGAGTATGGAACGAGGATTTTCCATAGTGGATAAATCTTGACATTATAGTGGACGAATATGAACGTATTGACCTGCCTAGAACAATAAGGTGAGCATCAAGGTGTTTCATGCAGACGAGGAGTCACAATAACGTGGCTGAAATATGTTGACCAAACCACACACACTCGAAAGTGAAGGTACGGACCGAAACGTCGTCGTCCCTTCACTTTCTAGTGTGTGGTTTGGTCAACAATGTGTTTCATGTTCCGGAGGGCAGTTTAATGTGGTTCGTAAGGCCTCTTTTCAAATAAAAAAAAAAGATAGGACACAGATAGTTCCCTTTGGTATGCAAATCCTGTTATCCTATTAAGTTTACAGAGAGTCATTATCAGGTTGGATATCCGCCTTTCATGCAGTTAATCCATGATTGTGAACCCGACCCAAAGCTTGAGCAGTGAAGAGGCTTCCAGCGTGGCCTGAGAACACAAGGTTGTGTTGTGAATATCGTCCTTGTTACAGAGCTGGAGATCAACTTTGAATTGTAATTCAGTAAAGTGATTAAATAATGGTGACTTTGTGAGAGGTGCAAGGAGCAGAATGCAGGAATTTTGGCAGGATAAGGAAGGGAAGGGAAATGGGGGGTGGGAGATGAGGAAAGGGAAGTGAGGGTGAGGGGGGGGAATGCGAGAGGGAGGGAATTATCAGGGGGGAAAGCGACAAGCCATTACGAGGGGGGGGGGGGTAGAATTCTTAGGTCGAGGAACTGTGTTTTTAGTGACATGACTCAACCGAAAACAAGAATGTGAGCGTGTCTCTCTCCGAGAACACGGGGGCCTGTTGAATTTAGAGTCTACTGATGTTGTTTTAGTGGGAATGTTGGCGCGGGACCAAGACCTTGCAAGACTCCCTCTACACACACAAGGGGCATAACTAGCCCACCTCTCGACGTGTTCAATGGGGGAACGTAATATAAACACCTCCAAGGAAAACCCGATCAACGGGGCTGTGAGTTATACGGCAGACTGCTAGCATGGGGCCGTCTAACAGCCTGGTTGACCTGGTCAGAAACTGGGCCGCGGAAGGGGACATTGATTCCCGGAACAATCACGAGATAGTGTGGAGGAGGGGGGGGGGGATAACGGGAACCATGCTTTGTTTTTGGGGGAGGGGATTATCGGGGGAGAAAGCACCAAGCCATTACGACTATACAGCACTTGGAAGGGAGGGTCAGGATAAGAATGTGGGATGGGGAGGGAAAGAAATGGTGCCCAACCACTTGGACGGTCGGGGAACTGAACGCCGACCTGCATGAAGTGAGACCTTGCGCTACCGTCCAGGCCAAGTGGTTGTGGGGGTGTTGTGAGGAACGGAGCATCATGTCGGGAGGGAGGGAGTGGGGGGGAATGATTGGTAACATCCTGATCCTGGTGGCTGGGGCTCCTATCCCGTTCAGGTAAACACCGCTACCATCACGTCCCCTCTGGTGATGCACAACACGAATATTGTTTATAACAGAAAACTGGCGCAGTTATTAACTTTTAATTATTTCTCATTATATCCAAATGCAGTGAAATGAGCGGTGCTGCAGCTGGTGCCTCTGTGCCATTTAGCGGTAAATTGTTAAAAATGGTTTTTATATTAACTTACAGGCCATCAAAACATCTGATATCCAGAGGATTTGATATCAGTGAATTTGTACACGATGCTGCTGGCCTGAGCGACCAGTTAAACCAATTTCAGCGCGGCTATTTACACATGTGGCGCCTGACAGCTCAGTGGATAGCGCTTCGGATTCGTAGTCTTGAGGTTCCGGGTTCGATCCCCGGTGGAGGCGAAGACAAATGGGCAAAATGTTTCTTTTACCTTGATGCCCCGTAAATATGTACCTGGGAGTTAGACAGCTGCTACGGGCTGCTTCCTGGGGAAGGGGGGGGGGGTTGTAACAAAAAGGAAGCCTGGTCGAGGACCGGGCCGCGGGGACGCTAAGCCCCGAAATCATCTCAAGATAACCTCAAGATATGGTTGGGGGGGGGGGGGCTAAGTACCAAGATTCAAGTAACAATCTTGTTACTTTCAGCTCATCGTAACGTTGGCGGAGATAAGAGTCGAAGAGCTAGATTCACGAAGCAGATGTACAGGTTCGTGAGAGCTTGCGTAACTGCTCCGTGAATCTGCCCCCTGGCTCGTTTGTACTGCTTTAGTGTTTATAATGTGTTGTCTTGTCCTCTCCCTGCGTACAGGCTGGAGATGCTTTCTCTCTCTCTCTCTCTCTCTCTCTCTCTCTCTCTCTCTCTCTCTCTCTCTCTCTCTCTCTCTCTCTCTCTCTCTCTCTCTCTCTCTCTCTCTCTCTCTCTCTCTCTCTCTCTCTCTCTCTCTCTCTCTCTCTCTCTCTCTCTCTCTCTCTCTCTCTCTCTCTCTCTCTCTCTCTCTCTCTCTCTCTCTCTCTCTCTCTCTCTCTCTCTCTCTCTCTCTCTCTCTCTCTCTCTCTCTCTCTCTCTCTCTCTCTCTCTCTCTCTCCTCTCTCTCTCTCTCTCTCTCTCTCTCTCTCTCTCTCTCTCTCTCTCTCTCTCTCTCTCTCTCTCTCTCTCTCTCTCTCTCTCTCTCTCTCTCTCTCTCTCTCTCTCTCTCTCTCTCTCTCTCTCTCTCTCTCTCTCTCTCTCTCTCTCTCTCTCTCTCTCTCTCTCTCTCTCTCTCTCTCTCTCTCTCTCTCTCTCTCTCTCTCTCTCTCTCTCTCTCTCTCTCTCTCTCTCTCTCTCTCTCTCTCTCTCTCTCTCTCTCTCTCTCTCTCTCTCTCTCTCTCTCTCTCTCTCTCTCTCTCTCTCTCTCTCTCTCTCTCTCTCTCTCTCTCTCTCTCTCTCTCTCTCTCTCTCTCTCTCTCTCTCTCTCTCTCTCTCTCTCTCTCTCTCTCTCTCTCTCTCTCTCTCTCTCTCTCTCTCTCTCTCTCTCTCTCTCTCTCTCTCTCTCTCTCTCTCTGAGACTGTATATAGTAAACTTAGTAAGCCTAGCGTAAGATAGATTAGCTCTGGTTAATTAGGCCAAGCTCCTTTACCCCTTGTTTCGTTAGAGAAGACTGGCTGGGGTTTGGTTCACCCGCCTTCCGGATCTGTTAGGTTCAGTTCAGCCAGGAGACGTGAAGTTCCTGCGCGTCTAGTCCACAAATCCCCTCCTGCTGTGCTCTCCTGATTGATCCTCAATCATGGTGGATCAGTGGTGGTCTCGATGGTGGGTCCAGCAGGTGTAGTAGACTGATGGGTCTTCTGTTATTTTGCTCTCCTTTTGGTACTCCGTTCCTTCACTCTGCTGCTTCCCTTCGCCACCCTTTCCTCCTTCCTTTCCCTTCCCTTCCCTCCTTCCCTTCCCTTCCCTTCCCTTCCCTTCCCTTCCCTTCCCTTCCCTTCCCTTCCCTTCCCTTCCCTCTCTTCCCTTGGCGTGGCGTGTATCAGCCTAGTTTCCCAGACCCACAACTAGGATGCCTGGTCAGAGACCGGGCCGCAGGGGACGTTGACCCTCGGAACCAACACGAGGTAACCTCAAGGCACACCGCGTAAAGGTCAACTTATAAAACTTTAATTACTTACGTGAACTGAAACCGAGTGTAAGCAAATTTGTGTTTTGAATGTAAATTAGGATCAAGACCTCTTGGATATGCAAATAGAGGCGGCGTAAACAAGCCTCAGTATTCCCGGATGAAGGTAATGGAAGATACCATTAAAATAATAACATACTTGAGGTAAAATAACAACATACTGGAGCGAATGATATAGAAGAAAATATAGAATAGAGCCAGTGAAGAAGAACATAAGGCATAAAGAACACCATATGAACGTCAGAGGTTCACGGCTGTTCAATACCCTCCCAGAAAGCATTAGAAATATTGCAGGAACAAAGGTGGATGTCTTGAAGTAATACACAAGGTCCTGCAAGAAGGGCCTGGTCAAGCGGGTTGTGGTGGGCCTGTGGGCCGCTCCAAGCAACAGCCTGGTGGACCAGATTATTACAAGTCGAGCCTAGTCCCAGGCCGGGCTCGGAGAGTAGTAGAGCTCTCGGAATCCTCTGCAGGTAAACTCCAGGTACACTCCAGTAGCTCCTTAGAATCAACATGTGAAACTGAAATTGTGTGGTAAACTTCTTAATTTAAACCGTATAACAAAAGCTAGGTTTGAAGTGCTGTATATTAGTGTAAACAGCATTAACTTCATGTAATCCGAAAACAAACAATTTGACCGCATCAAATAATCAAGCGTGAACAGCTTTGGCTCGACATAGAAATCAGAGCGACTTAATTATTATTTTGAATGCTAGAGTAGACGAATTCAGTTTTTTTCAATAAGAGAGAGACGTTTCGACCCAACATTTCGGCCCCTGTAGGTATTTCTCATAATTAAACGACTCGCCCTGCTCATAAACACGCAGGTCGTTCCTCGTAATGGAAGTGTACGTGTACAGACTTGTACAGTACTTGTACAGTACTTGTACAGCTTGACCGTGGCATTGCCAAGCGTCATTACCCAAGTGTATTTTCTTATAACTTTTCTTATTTAGTTTTATAACTATAACTTATAACTGTTGGACCAAGCTCTCACAAGTCAAACCTGGCCCCCCGGGCCGGGCTTGGGGGAGTAGAACAACTCCCAGAACCCCATCAACCAGGTACATGACGTTGTTAAAAATGTGCTTGTGGGTCTTTTGCTTTCGTGAATAATTATGAGCGTGTTCCCTTCAACACTTTCCAAGGAGCGTATATTATAATTCATCTTTCCAGCTTGAATTCCAAGAGATATATAATTTAAGATATTCAAGGCGTTTCTAATGGTGTGTGTGTGCTTGAATGACAACAGCCATTCTACGCCACACATTCTACGCTACACATTGTACGCTACACATTCTACGTCACACATTCTACGCTACACATTGTACGCTACACATTCTACGTCACACATTCTACGCTACACATTCTACGCTGCACATTCTACGCTACACATTCTACGCTGCACATTCTACGCTACACATTCTACGCTGCACATTCTCCAAGTCTGCTCCAGGTGAGCCCTAAGTTGTGAAGGGTTGTTAGTGTAACGAAATGGTCGGGTCTAAGGAGTCCGTCTTGGCCCTAACGAGTGTGTGTGATCATTAGCTTGGCATCTCGTATTTGGAAGGTTCTTGTTATCTAGCGAGGCAGTTTTCTTGCAGGTAACTTTTCTGTTGGGATTTTTTTTTCAGAACAAAATTCTCAAGTCGTGGAGCCAGAGAACTATAAGTCCCCTGAGAGGCACTAAAC